>NW_027627958.1:0-4735 GCF_034508935.2 Berghia stephanieae | reverse complement strand
TTTAAGAAATTTCAGGAGAAAAACCAATTTAAAAGAAAACCCGGGGCCAGCGTTGATCCTTTGCGGGACTGGTGCCCTAATTTTTGGCGGGGCCGCGGGTGAAAGCGGAACCTAAACCCGGGGATGGATCCTTTTAATCAGCTGTATAGCCTTTATTACGCTTTTTAAATTTCGATACAAAAAGATGGCAAATCGAACATCAATAAAAACGCTGGGTAGGTAATGCCTTAAAATACAAAATCGAACTCAAAATCCCCAATAATACAACCGAACTAAATTACAAAACTCTATCAACAAAAAACTAAAAAATACAATCATACATCTCGAAATCAAACAAAAACCCAATAATACCTCGAACTCAAAACAATACCATTCAATCCCTTTCGAACCAAATATCGATTTAACAGGTAAAAAAAAAATTTCCCTCTTTTCCCCGTCAAAAACGGTTTTAACTATTTAAACCTTAAAATATTATAATTTTATTATTTAAAATATAATAATTATATATTTTTATATTAAAGAGCCGGCAAAAGGTGCCCCCTTCCATGTTAAAAAAATTTGTTTTTTTACTTAATTTATGGGGGTTTTCTTGGGTTAATGCTTGAATAATTGATAAAAAGAAAAAGGATAAAATGAGTGCTAAAACAAACCTGTAAAAGAATATGAAAAAAACAATTGAAAGTAAATTGAATTTTTGGCATGGGCTTAAAAGAGGTAACGAACCCTTTTTTTAGAAATTCTGAAAAATTAAATGTGTGTTTTGCTCAGGGTTTTAATTTACTTTTAAAGAAATTTGAGTATATTACAATCGATTAAGTTTATTAAGTTTTTAAAAAAATTTGGGTTTGTTGTGATTTTGGTGTCATCAAACACAGCACAAAAAAAGATCGACCAAAACTTTAAAGCTCATTTTTAAGTTTATAAAATTTTTTTTATGAGAAAAAAGGATAGATTTACTATCTGAATTCAAATTTGGATAAATGTATTGTTTTGCCCAATTGAGGTTTTTGGTTTTTTGGGGTTTATTTTTTCACAAGCAACACGGCTACGTGAACACGGGAAATTTCTTTTGTTAATGGGATTGCATTTTGATCCACCTTTTTCATTTGAAGTCAGCATTTCATTTTCCCTTTTCCGGTGGCTCCAGGCAAAAAAGGAAAATTTGAACTTTGGTGTCATCGCTTTTTTACTTTGTCACAAGAAAACACTTGATATTGGATTTTAAACAAAGTGCCCCCAAAAAAATTTGTTTTAAACCTGTTTTTTCTTTTTAAACAATATGTTTATTATGACATCTCACTATGATGATTTTGACAAAATTTAATTTATTTCCTTTTTAAATTCAATTTTTTTAAATTTTTCAGGGTTGTATCAATCAAAAAAAAGGAACAAAACCAAGTTTTTAAAGAATCCAATAAAAGAAGGGTTGTCAAAAAATTTTGGGATTTGTTTTTACAAATTAAACACAAAAATTACTACAAACTAGAATTTTAGCGGTAGGGCAAAGTTACGGATGGGTTAAATGAATTTTTTCCCAAGGTGATATTTTTTCTAGGTTTTTTTGGACTTCTGGTACTTTTTGTGCCCCCATTGGTGTCAGGGGTTTTAAAAATGTCACGGGTGCATTTAAAAGTTTAAAGTTTCTAATGAAATTTCGTTTTCATTTCTTAAAACTTGAAATGTCTTTAAATTTACATTTTAACAGGTTTTATTTCCCTTTTCCCAGTTGTTTTCTTGTTTTATTTAAAACCCCAAAATTTGCTTTTCTAGTGCCGTTTTTGACCAAAGTAATAGCAACAATGGTTTTAAAATTATCTAAGCAAAATTTTCCAAATTTTTGCAAGTTTTTAGTCTCTTAAAATATTACCGAATTTCTTTTTTGGGTTAGGTTTTTTGTGTTTTTTTTGACGGAAAAAAATGATTTTAAGGACAAAAGTGTGTTTTGGGGTTTTTGCTTTACAAAAAAGGAAATGGTTCCCCGGGTCTATGTCCCCAAGTCACTTTCAGAGGGCCTAATTTCCATGTATATTTCTTTTTTTGAAGTTTTTTGGTTTTTCTAAAATATTTTTAAAATTTCCATTTTTAACTGGGTTTAAAAAACAGGTTTTGGGACTAAAAATTTAATGATTTTTTTGTCAAAATTAAATTTTTGGGTATTGCTTGTGCCCATAAGAAAGGGGGTGTCATGGGCAAATGTAACAATGACACAATGTCCTAAAAAAGTTTTATGTTTTGGGTCACATTTTTTCCCCAAACCCATTTTTTTCCCAAATTTTTTTTTCTGAAAAATTGCTGGAAATAAGCATATGAATTTTGGCTGTTTTTTTAAAAGGCACAAAACTTTTTTATGAAAAAATATATTTGCTTTCTATTTTTCTTGTGACCGTGACACCAAAAAGCAACTTTTTCCCCTCCAATAGTTGGTATTATTATTTTTACTTTGATTTTTTTTGTTTTATTGTGGGCTTTTTGTCTATAATTACTAAGTTTGATACTCAACCAAAAAAATTTTTGGTTTTTGAGTTTTTTTTTCATTTGGGGGTCACCGGTCACAGTGACAAACCCCAAAACCCATAGGCATTGTTGACGAATTATGCCCGCGTTAGACCCCTTTAAAATTTTCTAAAGGGCCCTTTTGGGTTCATGAAGTAAAGGGTTTTTTTCTACAATATAGAAAAATGAAAAAAGGGCTATTAATTTTTTTTATTTTGAGAAAAAAAATTGGGACCTTTTTACCTTGGTCATATTTTTTTTATTTTTATAATTTTTATATATATATAATTTTAAAAAATATATATAAATATTAAATATAATATAAACACTTAAATTTTTCCCGTAGCTCCTTTACCCGGTTTTGGATTGTTTATTTAAGGGGTTTTAATTTTAGATAGTTTTGGGAAAGGTTTTTGTTAAATGTACTCCAAAGGGTGGGAAATTTAAATACAATAAAGAAGGCATACAAAAGCTCTTGGGTTTTGAGGAATCCCTCTTTTTCTCAAAAAAAAAAAAACCAACAAAAAAAAAAAACAAAAACCCAGAGTTTTCTTTTTTTTACTCTAAAGGGAAAAATTTTATTTCAAAAAAAAAATCCCTTAAAACTTCAAACACTTGAAAAAACATGAAAGAAAAGATTTAAACCTTTTTAAAAAAAAAAAAGAAAAAAAAAATTTTTATTGAAATATTTCATAAACTTTAAAATATATATTTATTTCAGTGGTTTCATATATAAAACAGAAAACATTAGTTTGGGCTGGGGACATTAATAAAATTTAAATTTTGACAAAAATTTTTACCCAAACCCTTGGCACAACCAAAGCCCAACGATAAAAATTAAATCTTGTCTGCTATTGATCTAATTGGGTTTCTTGATCTCTGGATATTTTCAAATATAATATGCCTGTCTAAACTACAAACTATACACAACTAAATGAAGGGTTAAAAAAAATCAAAATACCTGTATATGCATTTTGAATGATTGCTTTGCCAATGAGCGTACGCCAAAAAAAAGTCCAGAATGGAATGAGAAAAAAGACCACAGGTGATACCTTCCAAATCAAAAAAATGGATTGGGAATCTGAAAAAATAAATACAGAATTCATTTAAATTTATGGCTTTGAAACGTGGTGATAAAATTTCTAAATTAAAAAGCTTAAAAGAGGGCCAAAGATAATTTTAAAAAAAAATAGAACCCAAAAAAAAATTTTAAAAAAAAAGAAATGTTTATTTCGCATAGACTTTATTTTGGGACCGTACAATAAATAAATAAATAAAATTCCCTTTATTCATCCCCATGGGGAAATTTGTCTTTGTCTAATCCAAGGGAAGACTGGGAAAAACCCAGGTGTCAGCCGCAGTGTATTTCTGCAAAAAGAACGAGGGGGGGGTGACTTGCTCAAGGCCCACACAGTAAACCCCGCATGTTCGAACCCCATACTTTTTGGGTTCAAAGCAAAGATCGTACCATTGAGCCACCCTTCCCATGAATATACAAGTTGGTATTTAAACCCGAATTTTTAAAAAAAAAAAAAAATTAAAAAACTTCAGCATTTTTATTAAAAATTTTTTGAATTTGGAGTAAATAAAACAATTAAAAACCATGAAAGTTGCTCAATTTGTGTAAGTACAGGGTTTTATAAATACATTGTTTAAACCCTCGGGAAAAGAAAATAACTTACTGATGGGACAACTAAAATTCCCAAAAAAACCCAAATTTTTGCACTAAAAGTATGTACTGATAGTTTCGCTTTTTCCATGAAGCTCTGGGGAGGTGAAAAAAAATTTTTTCAAATTCATCATTTTTTCAGAGGGAAAGGTGAATAGAACAACAACAAAAAATTGTTTTTTCAGTGATTTAAAAAATAATAGGAAAAAAAAGAGACTATACACAATCATCAAAGAATTTTAGAGAGAAAAAAAATGAATAGCCGGGTTTTTAAAAAATGAAACCTCAAATTACCTTAAAATTGAATATTATTAAAATGAAATAATAATTTGGGTTGATCAAATCAAGGCTTTAAAAAAAAAAGGGAAAAAGAAACCCCCCCTACACTGACAAATACACTAAATTGTTTGTAGAAATTGCAGATAAAAAAACCACATGTATCTAATTGTATTAAAAATGTTTTTTCCCGTTATATAGGGCCCTTTTTCATTTGTCTGGGAAATTTTTAATTTATAGGTTTTGGTCAAAACGACCTGAATTTCAAATTTTTCCTTTGCTTTCGTTCCGAAAATA
>NW_027627957.1:0-4737 GCF_034508935.2 Berghia stephanieae | reverse complement strand
CCCAAATTTTTAGGATTTTTTGGGGAGTTTATTTTGCCCAGTGGGGGTTTTTGTTTAAATCGTTCTGTTTGGGGCGATTTTTCGGCCCATTTTTTTAAAACGTGTTTTCCCCTTTGTACGTTTTGGTAATTAAAGGTCTTTTAAGCTGAGTGCATGATGTATTTGTAAAGTGCGGTTTTTGGGGTCTTGTGGTATGCATGAATCGGATGGGAGGGGGGGGGTTCGAGTCATTGGGAAAAGGCTCTTTACCACATTCTCGCCCGTAAAGTGTAAAAAAAATACCTGGCGTTTTGTCGGAAAAAATTGTAATATCGCCAAAAGGGTCTGTCTCTTTCCGTGGTTAGGGGTTTGCTGTTGGTCAGGACCCTTTGTAACGCGCCTTGAGCCCTTTAGGGAAAAACTGCGATATTTAAAAGCTCGAGCAATTTAAAGTTAAATTGATTGTGAAATAAAGGACAATTTAAAACCCCAAAGGCTAAATTTCAAAGCCCCAAGAGTTGCGGGGTAAAAAATGGCGTTTCCTTTTTTCAAATTTATTTTGGTTTAAGATGAGGATCTTTTTAATCGTTCGATCTATGAAGAAAATTTTATCTGGTAAAAACGAAAAAAGAAAATTTTTGTCAGTGTTTTGGTGACCATTTTTCCCCTGGGACCTCACGCAGGGGAGAAAAAAACCCCTTCTATAGTTTTTCATCAAGCCTAAGCAGGGGTAATAAAATAAATAACTGAACAAAAAAGGGAAAATGAATAACTAAAATAAAAATATAAAAAATAAATAAATAAAATAAATTAAATAAATACAAAAAAAACAAATGAATAAACAAATTTAAATTTAGCCCATTTTTCGTTAAAATTTTGATCGAAAAAAGATGAAAATGACTTACATTGACGACATTTAAATTTGCAATTTAAAAGTTAAAAAAAATTTTTGAAGGGAAAAAAATAAAAACAATTCTGAACAGGTTGTTATTCAAAAAGAAAATAAATAAATTTTTTTCTTGAATTTCACAATCCCTCGTAAATCTGAAATAAATACATTTTATTTTTTTTTCCGTTTCAAAATCAATAATTGTGTATCCAACGCGAAATGGTAATGCCTTTATTATAATACTGTTACGCGGCACAAAATTTCAGTGTAATCCAATGCACGCCGAAATATTCGCTAACTTTGTTGTATGGTCTATTACTTAATTTGGGGGCGGTATTGTGGGGTGTGAGGGGTATTTATATATTTTTGGGAAAAAAAGGTTTTAAGGGGGTAGGGGAGTGAAAGTCAGCTTGGGGCGCCTTTTTCCTTACCACTTAGTCCATTCACCAGACATGATAAAGAAGGGGCCTTACTTCGTTGTTTTGAGCAGTTATAGCGGGGGGGCCTCGTGCCAAGGTAGAATGTGAAACAAGACAGATTACAGGTGGGTGGGGGGGGGGGGGGGGGGGGGGAATAAGTGACTTGAGTGTGTTGTGGTTGTGTGTGTGGGTTTTTAAGTTGTACGTGGAGTTTTGGGGTTGGGTGGGTGCGAGGCGGGGGGAGGGGGGGGGAAAAAGGGTGGGGGAAACTTACAATCAATTTGTACTCTGGGATAAGTTACATATACCCGGTTTTTTTGGGTTTCTAAGTGCTATAGTGTCAAAACGATGCAAAAAGTTGATATCTTTAGGGGCCCAGGGATAACAAAATTCTCTAAGATTATTTCGGGTCGCATTAAAACATTTTAGAAGATGCAAAAAATTATTGCTTTAACACCTGTATTATTAATATTTTCTCTGAAATCATCGATGTCACTGCCGGGGTCCTTTAAATTTTTGCTACTGCGGTTTCTCTGCTGCTGCTATACTACTACTAATACTACCTGCTTACTGCTACTACTCCCTATAATTTCTACTACTACTATACTACTACTCTACTACATACTACTACTACCCACCAATACTATTCTCATACTACCCCTGCTACTACGCTACTACTACTACATACTACTAAAAACTACTACTACTGCTACTACCTATACTGCTACTACTACTACTATACTACTACTATACTACTATTTTAACTTACACAAATCTACTACTTTAATTTAAATAGCACTTTTACCATCACCTTTTTACACAACTCACTACTCTACTTTTCCTACTACTACTACTACTAATACTTAAATACTACTAACTACTTTTACTACTACTTTACTATAAATTTATACTACACTAGCCTTCTCCCTCACCTTCCTACTATCTACCACTACTACTACTATATATACTACTACTACTACTGTGCTCTATATACACTAATTTTACTACTTCACTAGCACTTCAACCATCACCTTCTACTACAATTCTACTACTACTACTACTACTACTACTATACTACCTAATTTACTCTTCACTCCCTTCTCCCACACCTCTAACTACACTACTACCTACACTACTACTACTACAAATTATATAACTACTACTAATATTACTACTACTATACTATTAAATATTTATTTTACACAATACTACTTTATTTCTACTATTATACTTTTATTTTAATATATACTAACTACTTACTACTATATATACTAAAACTACACTACTACTACACATACTATCAAAAATATATCTATTGTAAGACCCCAAAACCCCCCCCCAATTACCATTACCTTTCCTTGATTTATTTAAAAAACTGGAGTCGGTGAAATGTGAAAACTACACAAGACGAAAGTATAAAGAGAGAATAGAAAGACGGGAAAGCTGGGGATGGGGGTTTGAAAAGATGGCTATAAATAAAACGTCCCACAAAGTGGAAAAAAGACTTAAAAACACTGTTGTACTTAAAAAAACATTTGTTCGATTTCGGCCATTTCAAGTTTTTTTTTCAAATATCAGGTTTCAATGACACTCAATTAGAAAATCGACGCTCCCAAAGAATTTGGGGATTTTTAATTTATTGCCCAGTTGGGGGTTTATTTAACCCCACTTTTAGGAAAAAAGGTTTCGGCCCCAAATTAAAAAAATAATTTTAAAAAAAAAAAGGGGTTTTTCCGGGCCCAAAATTAAAAAATGAAATGTTTTTTTTGGGGAAAATGGAACAATAAATTTTTTTTTTCCCATAACACTAGAATTTATTTTTTTTGAAGGGTTATATTTTTGAGTTTTTTAAAATCACTTTCTTGTTAAACTGTGGCCCAAGTTTTTAATTTTATTTATTTTAGAGAAAAAATTTGTTCAAATTTCTATAATATTTCATTTTTAAAATTTAAATAACGGCCAATTTTGAACCCGGGAACGTTGTACTATATTAGTAACGAATGTCCAGTGCGACGGAAAACAAGTATCACTGTGGTTAAAATTTTCCTTGCATGAAAACGAAAGGGGGGAAGGGGTGGGCATTTTTTTAAATGTGAAGACCTTTTTTCAACAATGGATATACCGATAACCTATTTTTTATCCCATTAAATTTAGCTTCAAAAATTTTGAACAAATATTTTCGAAAATTCGGGGTTATTTAAATTGATCACCAAAGGATTTCAAAACGCACCCACAAGCACCATTAAAGGTTTTAAACACTTATCAAAAATGAGTTCAGAGAACGAAAAAAACCAATTTGCCAAATTTCAATACCGTAGAACAATACATGAAGGAAAATCAGGTTTAAATGATTGTGAATCACATCCCAATTTTGGGCAATTCCTGCCCTTTACGCCATCTCTAAAACCGATAACTCATTACTCGTATCGTGAATCTTTAAAAGCCATTTTAGTACAATTTTCACAAAACAAACTTTCCCATCACAATCAATCATTGATTTAAATGAGGTGATCGCTCGACAAAATTGATAACATTTGAGTAGTTGAAAAACATGCTCAAAAGATTTAATGGTCGATTCACTCCGCCCAGCAAAGAGCAAATTTGGTTCAAAAGAAGAAAACGGTACTTTTTATTTTCTGTGGCTCAACTTTTTACTGTATTTGATCAGAATGTTAAAGTCAAAACTGATCTATTTATAATGTTTTCTCCTCTAGATACATTTTTACTCGTCGGGGGAATTATTTTTTCCCTAGTTTTTTGAAACAGTTTTTAATTACTATGCGTTTACGAGGGACGTCACGCTGTTGAGCCTGTTTTCTGGGCGCGAATTGTTGCATCAAAAATACGCGGCATGTGTGTAAAAAAGAGAGAGAAGAGAGAGGGAGAGAGAGAAGAGAGAGAGAGAGAGGGAGAGAGGGGAAAATAGAAAGAGAGAGATAAAGATATATGACACAACAACACATAGACACACAACACACACACAAGAGGAGAGAAAAAAGAGAAGAGGATGGGGGAAGAGAGAGAGAGAGAGAGGGGGGGGGGGGGGGGGAGGGAAACTTTTGTTTAACCGAAAAATGAATCGAAATCTAAAATGAGTGTTACATAAACAAAAAAATTTCATTAATTAAGAAAAGGAAACGCTTACCCGGGTCTAGAGAATATTTAAACAAAAAAATCTCGTTCCACTCGTTGTAGAAACAAAGTATAATTTCCGTTATTATAATATGTAAAACCACATGACAATTGATTCGATTGTAAAAAAAATTTAAAGCTACAAAAAAAACAAGACCAAAAACAAAGCAAAAAAATAGCAATTAACCCCCCAAAAATATGAAAATGTAAAAAAAAATAATGGAAGTATTTAAATGCAACTTCCCATATGATGAGAAATAACAACCCAAAAAAAAATAAGGGATATCGTGGGGACATCAAAAGGAAATATTTTTTTTA
>NW_027627956.1:15000-18430 GCF_034508935.2 Berghia stephanieae | reverse complement strand
GTTAACGGCCAGGTACTTACAATATATCCGAGTTCGGTGAGAGAATGTGAGTAAAGAGTCTTTTCCAAGGACTCAACTAGCGCCGAACAAGACTCGAACCCAGGACCTTCCGATTCGAAAGCGAGTGTCATACCACTAGACCACATAGCCGCACATATAAATGATACTATACATCCTTCAGACAGCATTCAGATATCGTAGCATTTCATGGAAGAAATATTTTACAACTTAAATGCAATTAATCAGTAGATTTTGGACCAATCAGAATGCGGGATTTGTCAAACTCCTCAATCACACTCCAACATATTAGTCCGTTCCCTTAATGGAAAAATTGTGCAAATCGTGTAACCAGCATGAAATTTTTACACAAAATGCAGAATTTTTATGAGGATTTCGAAAATAGGTGGCTCCAAGTTGAAAAATAGCTGGAACCAAGAGTTATTGCCCTTTAAAGGAGATAAAATGCATTTTTTAAGAAAAAATAATTATATACCGGGGTGTAAACAAAAAAAAAGAACGAAGGAAGTTGACATCGCTCTGCTCTTAATTATTTTTTTTCGACCACTAGATGTGTGAATAGTTCTCACTAGATTCGCTCAATCAGACTATAAGCGTCAAAGATTACATCGTTTCCTGAGATTGTGAGATTGATCAGGCCTTTAGAACTAGTGAGTATTTTATTTAAACCTATACCATCGATGGCAGTGACGTTTAGTATGCTTAGTTTAGCATATTCGAATTTGATCAACAACAAAATCTACTAATTTATGAAAAAAACTTGTTCGTTTGTTATTTTTAAAGTCCTTTTTACAAATAAAATGTTTTTGATTTTAAAAGAAACGCGATTCTCTATATACCATCTGGCAATTTTTGGCCACAATGTGACCATCTGGCAGTCCTTTTTATATCCCTGGCATATTCATTGCGTAGTTTCAATTACGACTGACTAAAATAAATACATTTTGTTTTTAATTCGTGAAGTCATTGGCAACTAAGAATTTGAATCAGCTAGAATTCCCAATATGTACTGGATGACAAATGACATTTCTGTCATCGGCTCGTCAGGACACAGGACATTCCATTTCATTGCTGACCTACATAGGTACTGCACACACCACAACTTCCGTTTATATTCAACCTACATTCTGGGTTTTCCCATGATATCATTAACCCTAGATAGCGGAAGTGGAATTCACCCTCATTATAGATAAATACAAAAAAATGAACAATAAAAAAAAAGATAGACAACGAAATGAATGAATGAATGAAGATACGACTGAATGAATAAATAAATCTGTTAACGTATGAATCAATAAATCAATCAATCAATCTCTCAAATCAGTCAATCAGTCAATCAATGATTTGACCAATTCCACACTATCTATCTATCAATCCATCTCTCGATCTATCTATCTATCTATCTATCTATCCATCCATCTATCTATCTATCCATCCATCTATCTATCCATCCATCTATCTATCTATCTATCTATCTATCTATCTATCTATCTATCTATCTATCTATCTATCTATCTATCCATCCATCTATCCATCTATCTATCTATCTATCTATCTATCTATCTATCTATCTATCTATCCATCCATCATATTCTATCTATCTATCTATCTATCTATCTATCTATCTATCTATTTATCTATCTATCTATCTATCCATCCATCTATCCATCTATCTATCTATCTATCTATCCATCCATCTATCCATCTATCTATCTATCCATCCATCTATCTATCTATCTATCTATCTATCTATCTATCTATCTATCTATCTATCTATCTATCTATCTATCTATCTATCCATCCATCTATCCATCTATCTATCTATCTATCTATCTATCTATCTATCTATCTATCTATCTATCTATCTATCTATCTATCTATCTATCTATCTATCTATCTATCTATCTATCTATCTATCTATCTATCCATCTATCCATCCATCTATCTATCCATCTATCTCCTCGAAAAGAAAAGGCTAGAAAAACGGTTTACTTCCGGCTTGTGCATTCCAAGATAGAATTTACATAATCCATCAAATAAAAATATGATGCCAATAAGAAGTACTCACTTCCTCCAAAATGACACATAAAGGTTACTATTCTTGCCCAAGGAAAAAAAACAGTACCAGACATGGGGCTTGAACTATTGATCTCTCGGGTCTCCAATGTAGTGCTTTAATCACTCGGCCATTTGGGGGCAGCGTATCTCAGAGATACGGTCTTTACTTCGTAACCGAAAGATACCGGGTTCGAATACCCGCTTCGTTGTATGGCCTTGAGCAAGTCACCTCGCCCTAGCTCAGTTTGCGGCGCTGCACTGCGGCTGACGCCTGGGTTATTCCAGTCTTCCATTGGACTAGACTCTAGAGACAAATTTCCCCTCTGGGATAAACATGAATAAAATTGAGTTTTTATATAGCGCAATATCCACCAAATGTGCTCAAAGCGCTTTACAAGGGGTCCCTGGCCATCAGCAACATTTTAACATTCAGGACGGGACATGACGCCTGTTAGGCGATGTAATATTTTTTTTTCGGACAGAGACAACGCTGTTAACAGCCAGGTACTCATTTTACACCTGAATATGGTGAGATAATGTGAGTAATGAGCCTTTTACAAGGACTCAACTATGCGCCGAGCGCGTAGCTCGAACCCAGGACCATCCGATCCGAAAGCAAGTGTCATACCACAAGACCACATAGCCGCATGTATAGATTAATAAAGGGAATTTTATTTTCATTTTATTTTTTTTTTTTATTTTTCGCGTAGTGAGTTGTGAAAATAAGCATTATAATACCAGTTCCTGTTTCCATAGGGTTGGGGGTTGCCTGGCCTTATCATAATGTACACAGAAAAATAGGAAGCGAAAACTATAAACCGTAAACTGAACCAGACATGCGCAACAGTTTGAAATCGTAAAGCACCCGTGTAAATAGACAGACAGGGGTTAGACATACGTCACGGTGTGTGAATAGCAAATAGCCGTGACGTCATTCGCTTGTCGTTTATTTATCATTTAAAATCCGTTCTCAACGTTGGTTCTTATTTATTACTATTTATTATTCCCAGACTTAAGGTGGCCATTCTCCAACTTGTTGGTGTGGTTTGTACAAAGTTTTAAAGAGTCGAGATATGTTGAGCGTGGTCAGTAATTGGATGGGTGATAAATATTTTCAAAATCCTAGCCTTGGTCATTTTTTTCTCATTACCTCACTCGAATGAAAATAAATAAACACTATATTTAATATAGAATATTTCCACGAACACATCATGATTTTTGCCCTTGAAGTCGTTGACAACCATCCGGGCAATGAGCAAGCTTAACATAGCTTTACTTTGGCCTTTGAATAACCGACGATACTTTATGAGGTCTGAATCACCATTGCCCAAATCGTGGAATCTTCACTAATTCT
>NW_027627956.1:5000-10000 GCF_034508935.2 Berghia stephanieae | reverse complement strand
TATTTTAGATTAATGCTGACCCGATGACGTCTTCGCCAAACAAGCAGCTTCGAATTAACCCTCAGGGCAGAAGATCAAGAGGAAGGCCACGAGGAACATGGAGAAGAATTAAAGAAGCGGATATACAGAGAAGTGGTAAGACCTGGAATGAGATAAAAAAAAGTTGGCTCAGGATAGAGAAGGATGGAAACTGTTTGTCTGTGGCCTATACCCTGACCCAGGGTGAAAAAGGCAATGATGATGATAGCATCAATAGGAATTGACTGCCTTCTGATCTTGTATAGAAGGAACGAAACTGATGTCAATCAGCTCTTTCTTATTGTTTTTTCGCCAGCCATTTTTATCATAAGTGTTCCCTATAGATAGTATGCGCTTGACTAAGAAGCTCATAACATTGCCATCCGGAATTATAACGGACCGACACACACAAAAGTGTGTGTAACCTTGAACGTTTATAGTCAAGGTAATAGAGTTCAGTAAGTATTACTCATAAACGCGGATGGCAAAAAACAATAACAAAGACGTGAGTGACGTCATCTTCATTCTATTTATAGATGGTTCGAAGTTGACGTCACTCTGGTCTTTGTTATCATTTTTTGCCATCCGCGTTTTTGAGTACTTCTCACCAAAAGTATTAACCCGACTATAAACGTTCATGGTTATACACAGTTTTGTGTGTTGGTCCGTTATACTTCCGGATGGCAATGTTATGAGCTTCTTCGCCAAGCGCATACTATCTATAAACGTTCAAGGTTACACATAGTTGTTTTTTTTTGTCTAGGTACGTTATAGATAGTATGCGCTTGGCTAAGAAGCTAGCAACATTGCCATCCGGAAGTCTAACGAACAAACACACAAAGGTATGTGTATAGGCTGGTTAATACATTTCGGTGAGAATTACTCATAAACGCGGATGGCAAAAAACAATAACAAAGACCTGAGTGACGTCAACTTCGATTTATCTCTAAACGTTCAAGGTCACACATATTATTATGTCGAGGTACATTATATCCGGCTGGTGTATGTTATGAGTAATTATGCTAAGCGCATAACATCAATATCCTTGTAGCTCACGGCAGACCATTGACCGGTGAAGTTGACGTCACTCAGGGTCTTTGTTATTGTTTTTTGTTTTTTTTGTTGTTTTTTTTTTTTTTGCCATCCACGTTTATGTGTAATTCTCACTTAACTGTATTAACCAGACTATCAAAACGTTCAAGGTTACTCATAGTTTTGTGTGTTGGTCCTGTATACTTCCGGATGGCAATGTTGTGAGATTCTTAGCCAATCGCATACTATATGTAGGTAGAATGAAGTTGACGTCACTCGGGTCTTTGTAATTTATATTTTTTTATTATTTAAAAAAAAATGCCATCCACGTCATTGGATTCAGTAGTCTGATGTCACGCCGCCCGGCAACGGCGGCCATCTTGGTTCTAAACAAAGAAAATCATTACTTTTTATTCTTCATGCTGGCTAGAACTTTTCATATGCCTTGTCATCAGAATGTGTAAAAGTCAAAACTTGATCAGATTTATAATGTTTTTTTTTTTCCCTCTGGATACGCTTTTATGCTCGCTGGAGAAATATTTCATACGGGCGTCCGCCATTGTTCCGATAGTTTAGATTTTTAATTCTCTATTGTCTTCTGGCACTTTTCTACTCACTTCATATCTTGATAGTTTAGAGCCAGTGTTACTATGTTACCATGCGTCATTAGGAAGGAAGTGACGTTACGACTGTTGAATAGTATTCTCACTTAACTGTATTATTCAGTCTATTACAGTTAATAATAATAATAATAATAATAATACACATTTATATAGCGCTCATTCTCGTGTAAAACACAAGCTCTGGGCACTTTACATATAAATATCAATTTTAAGTGAAAAAATAAAAAAATAAAATAATAACAACAATAACAATTCATAGCCAAATCAAGGATTCATATAGAGTCAAGAAAAACAAATACAGTAAAAATGTGTCTTGAGATTCTTTTTAAAAGTAGGTAAAGACTTGCACTCCCTCAGACCACGTGGTAGTTCATTCCAAATCTTGGGGCCGAAACAAGCAAACGATCTATCACCAAATTTTGTTCTTGATCTTTTTTCCGAAATTTTCGTTTGGTCATTAAATGATCTTAAAGTGTAATTTTCAAATTTACACATGACCACGTGATCTGTGAGATATGCCGGTGCTATACCAGCCAAACACTTATAAACAAGACACGCTGCTTTGTAATATGTGCGCTTTTCAATGGGCAACCAGTGGAGAGAGGCCAACAAAGGGGTTGCATGATCAAATTTTTTTTTGCCAAAAACTAATCTTGCTGCACTGTTTTGCAGTAGTTGCAATTGTTTAATAGAAGCCTGAGGCAAGTTGACAAGCAGCGAGTTACAATAGTCTAGTTTCGAAAAAATGAGGGAAACAACCAATGTTTTACATGTTCCAATTGCAATATACTGACGGATCGAACTGATTTTCTTCAATTGAAAGTATAAAGATTTACAGAGAGCAGAAATGTGAGCTGACATTTTCATTTCCGAATCAAAATAGACACCCAAATTTTTCACAGTCTTTGAAACTTTGATCTTTTCACCCCCAATCAACACCTCAAGACCATCATTCACCTTCAACTGCCCTCTATTTCCCACAATCATCACTTCTGTTTTTGACTCATTCATTTTCAACTTGTTTGCATCCATCCACTCTTTCACATCCGTCACACATTCTTCCACACGTTTCACAATATTTCGAGATTTTTAGTTTTATCAGTAGCATAAAGTTGCGTATCATCTGCATAGAGATGATAGCGCAGCCCATGACCAGTGATGACATTAGATAATGGAGAAGTATACAAAACAAAAAGAATTGGACCCAAAACAGAGCCTTGAGGAACACCAAAAGACAATGTATGTTGACGAGAAAGTTTATCTAAAATCATAACCTGTTGCTTTCTGCCATCTAAATAAGATTCAAACCACTGCAAGACAGTCCCAGACAAGCCAAAGGTTATATTAAGTCGTTTAATGAGAATACCGTGATCAATAGTATCAAACGCCGCCGAAAGGTCTAACAATGTCAGAAGAGAAACAGAACCTTTATCTAAAACATCAAGCAAATCACTCGCAACACAGCACAGAGCAGTTTCTGTGCTGTGGTAAGAACGATAAGCTGACTGAAATTTTTCCCATAGATTGTTTTCATGGAGATGTTGTGAAAGACGTCTGAGTACAACTTTTTCAAGGATTTTAGAAAGAAATGGCAGATTTGAGACGGGACGGTAGTTACTAAGGTCATTTACATTGAGATTTTGCTTTTTTATGAGAGGCTTTACAATTGCATGTTTATAGATATCTGGGACTTGTCCTGAGATAAGTGACTGATTTATAATATAAGTTATGCAAGGTAACAATTCAGGAAGACATAATTTCAAAATATTAGTTGGTAAAGGATCTAAATCACATGACTTCGAGGAAGATGAAAAAATTATTTTAGAAATTTCTTCTTCAGTTGTTTCTTTAAAACAAGAGAATCCCTGTGAACCCGAAAAAGGGTGGAAATTTATATCTTCATTTTGCACGAGGTCCAAATTGTTCCGAATTTTCGATATTTTTCCCGAAAAGAAATCTGAAAATGCATCCGGCTGTTTTTCTACCGGGATATTAGTGGGTAGACACATGCCCTTTTCTTCCCCTAAAAGTTCCTTTGAAACAGAGAAAAATTCCTTAGTGTCCCTCACTGATGACAGTTTTGTGTTATAATAGTTTCTTTTTGCTCTTTTGCAGGTGGTTTTATACTTATGCTTTTTTGCTATATATATCAGCCGGTCAATCTCAAGGCCGATTTTCTCCACGATGCCTCTGCATTCCTTTTTTCCCTTTTGGCAGTTTTTTCACTCTGGTTAAACCACGGAGACGGTTTCCTGGAATTTATTATTCTAGTTGTCTTTGGCGCATGCCTGTCGATGACGTTGCGCAGTACCTCGTCTGTTTTCTGTGCTGATGGTATATCCATTCTTCCTAGTTCCTCTGACAGATTGTTTTTGAAGGAACTAATGTCTATTTTTTTGGTATCCCTAGACACTATCTTGACTTTCTTTGCTTTCTCTTTGATGCATTTGAGAGTTGCCAGAATCAGATTGTGGTCTGAAATTTCTTTTTTGATATTTTTAATTGATTCAACAAGCGAGGGTGTGTCAATGATGAACCAGTCCAAGATGTGACCCAATCTTTGAGTTGGAGAGGTCACTAACTGAGTGAGGCCATGTTCATTCAGCATATTTTTTATAATTTTAACGAGACTATTCTGATCAACATCAAACTGAATATTAAAATCGCGCCGATATAAATTTTTCGCTTATTTGATGTGTCTTTTGATACAAAATCTGAAAATTCGTCAGCAAAATCATTCTGTCTCAGTTTGTTCTTTTTGCTTGGGGGTGGTCTGTAGATACAAGTGATTAAAAATGAAATTTGAGGGTAGGTCAATGTGGTTTGGACACACTCGAAACTTTTGAACGAAATTGGCTTGTTTTGTATTTTAGACGAAAGAGCGTGTTTGTATATGATGGCGATCCCCCCTCCTGATCGTCCATTTCTTGGGAACGATTCCATCTTGTAGCCGGGAGGTGTCATTTCTTTCATTATAGGTTCATCACCGAACTGACGCAACCATGATTCAGTTATATATAGAATATCGATATCGTGTTGATCTATGACATCGATTATATCGAATGTCTTGTTTCTCGATGACTGTGCGTTAATATGGACAATACAAATGTTATGATTTCCATGACTTGGTCTTGTGTCATTTGTCAATATTTTTGTTAACGTCTGTGGTGGTCGAGTTGAACGATGACAGTTCACTGGACGTCGCGGGACTGTTGTTTCAATTACATGTTGTTTACGTCGACCACCACGTTTACAGACAATCTTTTGTTGATTGTAATGGTGTTCACGTTTGAGGTCGGAATGTGTGTTTTCAATTTGTAAACAATA
>NW_027627955.1:25000-41558 GCF_034508935.2 Berghia stephanieae | reverse complement strand
GTTTAAAATTGAGTAGGAGAAGATGTAAAAAGGTGGCCTAAAAGGAGAAAATGGAGAAAATTTTTGTTATAGTTATGAAATACTTTAATGAGATAAAAGGTTGGAGGGGGAAAAAAATCATCATCGGGTCAGTTTGGACTTTCACTTACTAGAGGGCTTGATGTTGGAAATTTCAAGCCCATAAAGAATAAAGGTATTCTGTTTAAGGTAGCAGGTAAGTCATTTCGTTTTCTCTTTCACTCTAAAAAAATTTCACCGAAAAAAATGATGGACAATACTCATTTAGGCAGATTTAGTATATCCAATGGAAAGATTTTATGTTTTGGGTTCGATTTTTTTTAGGGAGGAGAGAGGGAGTCTTTGATTATTGTGTTTTTATTTTGGGGCCCACGGACTTTGAGTCTTTGGGGTTTGTCTTGCTTCGTAATTTTTCTTGCTTTTGCTATAGTCTACATACTTTTTAGTATCGTAGTAACCTTTTATTAAATATCTATGAGCTCACAATACAATCACGCAGAAAAATTTATCATACTTAATGTGGGGCAGCGTGGATCAGGGGTACGTTTTTGCTTCGTACCCAAAAGGACCGATTCTTTCCCCCCCCGCCGCTGCCTGTGGGGCCTTGAGCATGTCCCCTCCCCCCTAGCCCAATTTGCGGCGCTACACCGCGTATTTTCCCATCTCCCTGGGAATAGCCCTAGGATAAATTTCCCTTTTGGGATGAATAAAAGGGGATTTATTAGACCATTTTAGTAACAGTTGTACGGAAACAAATTTCCCCTATTGGGGTTAGGTGAAATGTAAAAAAACGAAGAAATCAATAACATTGTGAAATTGAATGTGAACTTCAATTTAATATACAAAAACAGATAAAATGGACGTTTCGGGTTTCCCCCTTATCAACAAACTAAATATTTGAATGAAAGAACACTTTTTTTTTTTTTAAATTTGAGCTTTTATATAGCGTAATATCCACTAAATGTGACAAAGTGCTTTACAAGGGGTCCGTGGCCAACAGAAAACATTTAACATTGAGACGGGACATGAGGGCCTGTTAGGCGATATTAAAATTTTTTCGGACAGAGACAACGCTGTTAACGGCCATCTACTCATTTGACACCTGAGTACGGTGATAGATTGTGGAGTAAAGATTCCTTTTCCAAGGACTCAACTATGGCCGAGCGAGGCCCAAACCCAGGACCTTATGATCTGAAAGCGAGTGTCATACCACAAGCCCACAACAGACGTTTTATTGTTGTTTTTTTTTTTGGCTATTGAGCATGGTCGCAACTCTAAATTTGAATCTTTTATTCTTTTACTTCCACAGATCTATCTTGATGATGCTTGGGTTGATTCAGTCCAAAACTAATTTGTGTGGTTTTATTTAACAATGTTAATGACATTGAACATACATTGATACAACAATGCCATAATTTGTAAATGTTTATCATGTAAAATCATGAAAGGGTGACCTTACAAAACCATTAATTTTGAATGGTGTTTTGGGATGATGATGAACAAAATATGTGTGTTGTACAAAAAAAATGGCACAAAGCTATCAAAATGCACCCTCCTTAATAAGAGGAGACTGGAGAATTGATAAGTGCTGCAACTAATGAAAAATAATATCAGATGTTTCTCTTAACATGGTTCGAATATATGAGAGGATGTTAAACATTTTTCAGTCTTTCATTAGCCCTCTCAACGTGAATTCTACATGAAGGGAATTTCTTTTGTTAAAAAATCTCATTTTCAGTAAATTTATATGTAAAAAGGGAGGGATATTTACAGTTACTCCTTGAGGTAAAATATTTCGAATCAGAAACCTTTTTCTGATAAAATTAAATCTCCAGGGCTTAAAATTAAAACGTTTTAGTAATCCACAATTTTGTACAATTACCTTATCCGAGACAGACCCTGGATAAAGTTAAGAAATAAAAATTTATCACACCTTTTGGGACTCACACAAACAAGAGCTTTAACAGAATTCATGGACCTATAAAAGGGGAAGTTAACCAATTGTTTATCCATTTCTTTAGGAATAGCAATTTGGTCATCTGTACAATCAATGATTCATTCTGCAATTTGGAAATTTTAAAAAATGATGATGGAACTGATAGTTTTTTTTTATGTCTAGAAGGGCATGAAACCCTTCATAACATTTTCAAAGAGAAGCTTATGGCTTATGTAAACATAAATAAAAGTTTGTATAATATTTGTTATAGTACTTTCACTAACGCTAAACTTTTTGTGAAATATGAAGGGTTAGTGTAGTTCTGTCTAAGTTTCATAAGTGTAATGAAAATTTGGTCTTTTAATGCAACTGTCTCTTCCTGGAACTTCCCATCACTATAATAAATAATTTTACCTCTAAAGCACTCAACATATTGAACAATAATATTAAATATTTTAAAACAATGTACACTTGTCTCCATACGAAGAACTTTTTCTGTAAGCTTGAAACAGTGTAAGTGCGTTGAATCTAACAAAGTTGGGTTTTTTAAGCTAAGCTATTTCCTTATTTTTGTCTGTAATTTCTTGTTCTTGAATTAAATTTGTTGTTCTTTTTAAAAAATATCCTCACTTGTTCTACAATCTGTTTTTTAAAAAAGGGGAAAATCCTGTGATGATGGTGACGAGAGTTGAGATGATGATGAGGGAGAAGATAATGAGGATGATGATGAGGGGGAAAAAAATTGATGATGATTTAATCTGGTTTTTTAAAGGTGGGACTTTGTGATGATGAATGAAGAGAGTTGAGCTGAGATGATGATGATGATGAAAGATGATGATGATGATGATGATGATGGATGATGATGGTGGTGGGTTGGTGGTGGTGGGTGGTGGTGGTGGGGGTGGACTTCTTGATGTTGGGGTTTCAATTGAGATGGGGTGGGAATTCCTTGTGTCACTTTTTTTTTTTTCTTTTGGGGTCTGATGGAAACAATTTATGTTTTATTCTGTCAAACAATTCAGGGAGGTTGGCTTTGTCACCATCTCTGAAGGACAAGAACACACTCTTGATGATGATATTGGATCTTTTGTCCTTTCTCCCGAAAGAAAAGATTTAAAAAAAAAAAACCAATAATTCTGTTGGGCATATTGGGTATATTATTTAATTTGATAAGTAAATTTGTTTTAGACTATCTTGTTTGACACCAGCTCAATGCATGATAAATCAAAGGTGTGCAAGGAGACTAGGTTACTGGTGGGTCTCTCGCCTTCTTTTATGAAATCGCACATTCAGCAAAATGTCGCACTTCCTCATTACTTCTTTTGATGATTTTGACTAGGTATATAAAAATATGAAATTCTTAAAATTTACACAGTTAAAGTTGATCTTGGGGTTGAGTGTGGCAAGACTGGCGTTTTCTCTTTATTTCAGTCAGTACTGTACTGGACAGTGCGTGATGGAAACTTTGGAGTGTCAACAAATCGGGCACAGGTAAAGGAGAGAGGTTCCCGCCGCCATCTTGCTTTGTTAAACACAGAGTTCCCACCCCGGCTGTCGGGGAGGGGAGGCATGGCAGAGAATCAGAGAAACTTTCCCAAAAAAGAGGAAAGTGTGTGTGTGAGAGAGAGAAAAATATCTGCGTGAGGAGGGGGGGGGGGGTTCCGTTATTTTTTTAATTTATTTTCATTTCCCAAAAAGGTATCGAGTTTAAAGGAAGATTTTAAAAAAATATTTCCTTCTCTTTCTTATATTTTTCTCCTTAAAAAAATTATCACTTATCAGTAGAACTGAACTCTCATTTCATTCATTTATCAGCCTTAACATCAAAATTTGTAGATTGAGATATCATTTTTGCTTCAACTTACAATAAAAACCTAGTTTGGAATGTTTTTTTATTTAAAAATTTCGTGCAATTGTCCCACTTTAATCATAAAATATAGGTCTACGTAAGCTAGAACGAGACCTAGATCTGGACTACGATTTCTATCAAAAGTTCGACGAGGCGTGCGTGCTTACCTGACTAAAGTGATCCACTTTTCTTCAATTTTTGTCTGCCTCTCCATTTGGAATCTGTAAAACTTGCAGGAGTGACTCTTGACTGGGTGCAGACAATTGGTACAAAAACATGGACCATATTTAAGATAAAAATTGTTTTTTGAGCGATTTTCCCAAATTTTTCCTTTCCCCGGCCAAGCACGGATTTTTTTGTTTAGAGGCCAGCCGATTCGTTGCTGGCGGACGTGACGTCAGACTGTGGGAAACCTATTCATACGTGATTTATTGGCAGGGGCGGTTGCTGGCTGTTTAAATTTATGGTGGCTTTAAACGAAATACATTCTTTCACTGTAATCAGAAAGTAAATTGAGTGTCATGTCGGGGGCAACAGTGTTGTCTGTGTCGGAGAAAAATGTCATGTCGCCCAACTGGCATTTGTCTCGTCTATCATGTTGCCATTGGCTTAGGAAAAAAAACCAAATAATACGTCAAAATGACAGTCTTCTTGGATTTCAGTGTCAGTCTCCGGCTATAACATAACGATGGCTACGGTTGTCCACGGGAGAGAAGATATTTGATGATTCTTCTTCTTCCAGTGTCATCTCATGGGTTGAGGTCGACTTGAAATGACACGCCAAATCTTCCCTGTTGACAGCTTGCTGACTTTCATTCGGCTGCCGCAATCCCGTCCATGTCTTCACCATCATCTATCCAAGTTCTTGCTGGCCCGCCTCTTCCTCTTTTCCCCTCAACTCTACCCTCAAGAATGTCCTTGTTTACAGTTTGATGGCGTCTTAGGTGCCAAAATACTTAAGTTTCTTGATTTTTTTACTTTCTTAGGGTCGGTCTGATATAAGGATGTCACAGACTTCTTGATTTGTTTTCTTTTCTTTCCAACTGATTTTTCCAAGGCGACGGAAAGTCCACATTTCAAAGCCTCAATTCTTTTCTTGTTTGTTCAAGGTCCATGTTTCTGAGCCGTAGAGAAGTGTTGAGTGGACATAATTTGAGTATTCTTATTCTCGTTTTCATCTGCGTTTGTTGCGATGCATTGCGTTACAAAAAAAAACAACAAAAACTCATAACAAAGCCAGCCGTATAGATAGTTCGAAGATGACGTTACTCAGGTCTTTGTTTTTGTTTTTGCCATCCGCGTTTATGAGTAATGCTCACTGAACTGTATTAACTGACTATAAACGTTCAGGATACACACAGTTTTGTGTGTTGGTTAATTATATTCCGGATGGCAATGGTTATGAGCTTCTTCCCCAAGCGCATACTATCTATAGATTAGTATGCAAATGACGTAACTCAGGCCTTTGTTATTGTTTTTGCCACCCGCGTTTGTGAGTAGTTCCCACTAAAACTGTATTATTAACCAGACTAAAAAGTTCATGGTTACACAGAGTTTGTGTGTTGGTCCGTTATACTTCCGGATGGCAATGTTGTGAACTCTCGGCCAAGCGCATTCTATCTTTTAGGTTTCTTTTTTTATTGTTTTTTTCCCATCCACTTTTATTATGAGTAATTCTCCACTGAACTGTTTTAACCAGACTATAAAAGTTCATGGTTACACGAGTTTGTGTGTTGGTCCTTTTAAAACTTCGGATGGCAATGTTGTGAGCTTCTTGGCCAAGCGTATACTATCTATATTCCGTACAAAAAACACAACTTTATGCAAACTTCAACGTTTAAAGTCCGTTTAACACAATTTAGTGAGAACTACTCATAAAATGGCTTGCTAAAAGCAATAACAAATTAAAATCAGAGAAATAAGATAACTTCAAGTTGAACTGCTGTGTGCGCCGGGACTGGGATTCTTTTTTAAATAGCATCATGGTGATCTACTCGGTGAATGATTTTTTGTAATATTCTTATTGAAAATTTAAAAATTCCATTTTAAAAAAACGAATGTCAATAAAATCTATATTTATTGTAATTTCTTCATCCGTATGTTTTGATTACAGAAACCTGTTTTTCCAATGTTATAAAACTGATATGGTTTTGATTTCTCCCATGTAGGCCCCAATGTGTTCCAAAAATAAATTTGCCACCCTGACCTATTTATTTTAGCAGTAAAGAGCATTAGTTGTTTGTGGGGGAAGGGGTGAATAAGCGTAGTTTTAAAACAGTAGAAAAACAGTCTTTTATATTAAAATAAAAGGCGGCCGGTGCTACTATACTACTAACTATAAATATATACTATACTACTACTACTTCTATACTACTACACCACTACTACTATATTAATAATTTTTATAATAAATAATTATAATAATAATAATAATAATTTAAAAATAATAATAATAATAATTGATGATGATGATGATGATGATGAT
This sequence comes from Berghia stephanieae, assembly GCF_034508935.2. NCBI lineage: Eukaryota > Metazoa > Mollusca > Gastropoda > Nudibranchia > Aeolidiidae > Berghia > Berghia stephanieae. The sequence goes on along the minus strand of NW_027627955.1, from coordinate 35,270 downwards.
GATGATTTATGATGATGATGATGATGATGATGATGATGACGATGTTGATGATATAAATTATACAAACAACAACCACGGAAATATAATGCTCGGTTTTTTAAAAAAAAGGAACTGTGTTAAAACATTTTAAATGTAATTTTTAAAAAAAGAAATACATTTTCGTATCTTATTTTTTTATTTGGTTATTTAATTTTCAAAACACCTGTGTAAAAGTTTTCTTTTTCTATATTAAAAAAATAGAGTGTTGTGTGGGTGTAAAATAGTCGTTTTTTAAATCAATTTTTAATCCAAAATGTTCTTGTTCTGCTTTGTCTTTCCCTTTTCTTCAATCGCAGGAGCCGGCATATCATCTTAAAGAACAAACAGCCCTGTTTACTGTCGTGGAGGGGCAGGAGAATTATCGTCCCCTCGGCGGTTTTTCCTTGCCGGTTCAATCTCTATGATTTCCTGATGGCAAAACGTTGGAGATTGGATCGGCCGAGGGCAAAAAACTCCGATGGGACGACCGTGCGGGTAAACCCTCTGAGTTGGGAAATAAATGGGCCCCTAATATGCGTCAGTAATCTACATCGTTAAAAGAAATTGGTGCTCTTGTGCTCATTGATAGACAACTACTGTCCGTTCCAAGTCCCGTGCGCTAAAATTTCCCCAAAAGTTACGTAGTATGGGTTTTTTTTTTTTGCATGTGCCTTATATTTTAAGTTACGAAATGGATTTTGATACCCGATAGTGATACACCAAACACTTTTCGAACAATGCCTCGCCTCTCGGCGCCTTGTTGAGTCCTTGGAAAGGATCTTTACTCATTCTATCACCGTACTCAGGTGTCAAATGGAGTAGTATGGCCGTTAACAGCGTTGTATCTGTCCGAAAAAATTGTGTAATATCGCCCCCTCCTAACAGGCATCATGTCCCGTCTCAATGTTTAAATGTTGCTGTTGGCCACGGAACCCTTGTAAAGCACTTTGAGCCCCCACATTTAGTGGATATTGCGCCCTATATAAAAGCTCAATTAAAAAAAATTAAGTGGTTCTTTCATTCAAATATTTAGTTTGTTGAATAAGGGGGAAACCGAAACGTCCTTTTTATTGTTTTTGTATATTGATATTGAAGTTCACATTCAATTTCACCAATGTTATTGATTTCTTCGAGTTTCATTTACTTTACACCTTAACCAAATAGGATGTTTAGTTTACCGTGGACTAATGTTACTAACAATGGTCTAATAAATCCTTTATTCATCCCATAGAGGAAAATTATCTCTAAGCGTCTATCCCAGGGAAGACTGCAGAATATACGCGGATGTAGCGCCGAAATTGAGTCTAGGCGAGGTGACATGCCTCAAGGCCACACAGCCGCCCTGCGGCGGGGAGAACGGTACTCGCGTACCTTTCGGGTACGAAAGCAAAACCGCTACCGCTGATCCACGTGCCCCACAGGAAGTATGATTAATGTATAGCGTGATTGGTGATTGTGATGCCTCATATGAGTATTATAATAAAGGTTACATATACGATATCTAAATAGTATGTAGTAGACTATAGTCAATAGCCAACGAAAATTAGCGAGCCCAAGACTAAGACCTCAAAGACTCAAAGTCCGTGGTCCCTAAGATAAAAACACAATAATTCAATGACTCCCTCTATCTCTCCCTACTAAAATCGAACGTAAACAGTAAAAATCTTTCCATTGGATATACTAAATCTGCCCTAAAACTGTTTATTGTCCATCAGTAGTTTTAAGGGGATGTGAGATTTTGAGAGTGAGAATGAGAAGACGAATGACTTACCTGACTACCTTCACAGAATACTCTTTATTCTTAATGCTGGCTTGAACTTTGCCGGAACATCAAGCCATCCTTCAGATAAGTGAAGTCCAAACATGACCTGATGATGATGATTTTCACATCGCGAGAAACTTTTATGCCTCATCTGGAGAAGTATATATAAGGGCGGTGATGGAAACAAAGTTAGTGTTACGCCATTTTTCTCGACTGTTTGAGGCCAGCCGGTTCGCCTTACTATGCGTTGCTGCGCCCAGGATGACGTCACGACTTTTGAAGACTATTAGAACAAATTCATTTGTTGAACGATTCCCTGGCTTAAGACTTGATTATTTGAACATTTACGTCTGTCTTAATAATTGCGTTACCGATCGTCTCTTACGGTATTATGACAGGGAAACCCCCCCCCCCCCCCCCCCCCCCCCCCCCCCCCCCCCCCCCCCCCCCCCCCCCCCCCCCCCCCCCCCCCCCCCCCCCCCCCTAATTAACCTGAAGCGGCGACAAACATGATTTTAAATTAATAATGAACCAAATGTGGTATTTTAGTTTTTATGATTTATTTAGAAACGTCAATCAATTTTCCCAAGATAAAGATACTCGACCTTAGGCATTTTCCTAATCATTACTGCTGCGTTCAATTTTCACCGTTTTTCAGACCTGACTAGTTAATAGATAAAATTCGTAGGATTACGAATTTCTCCTCTATACTGCAGGCGAATCAGCCATCTCAATAGAAAATGTTGCAAATATCGAAGGAAATAAGCTTCTTTGATTATTCTTGGTTGTTAGACAGTGATGTTGGTGATAAGTTCTCACTACTAACTAATATCTATCGAATATATTTAGTATGCGTTTGGGCCCTAAGAACCCCTCAAAAACATTGCCATCCGGAAGTATAACGGCCAACACACAAAACTGTGTGCCCCCCATGAACCTTTATAGTCGGTTAATACAGTTCGTGAACATTCTCATAAACGCGGAGGGCCCAAAAAAAATAAAAAACCCCCCTGAGTGACGTCATTTTCGAACTATCTATAAACGTTCAAAGTTACACACAGCTTTGTGTGTTCCCTACGTCATATCGGGCTGGCAGATGTTGCCATTTGACCTGAGGCATTGCATCACTCATTTTGGTCCCAAAAAATACTTTAATCAAAAAAAAATTTTGAACCCAAATTTTTTAATGTTATGCGGGGACAAATTGGTCATGTTACATTTGGTATTAAGAACTTATTTTTTTTTTTTGAAAATAACGAATTAAAAAAAAATATATAGGCAGGTCGGGCTTTTAAAAACCCCCCCCTATCATTACAGTTGGCGTCATTATTGTTTTGTGTTTTAAAATGGATTTAACAGCATTCCTCCCTGACACAATTTAACAGCTTTTTTCCCCCTTAAAAAAAAAATTTTCTATTTTCTAGCGGATGGAGGAAACATCGTTGGGGGGGAAATGAGGTGAGAAAAAAAAATAATATATATTTATATATAATATATATTAAATATTTATATATATATATATTATATATATATATATGTGTGTGTGTGTGTGTGTGTGTGTGCGTGTGTGGTGCATGCGTGCGTGCGTCTGACTGTCCTAGCTAGTCGTACTGATTTTTTTTTTTTTAAATGGAGGTTCATAACGAAGTCAGTGACAAGAAAAACCTTTTCAAAATCGTGTGCCCGTATTTACATCTCTCTCTCTCTCTCTCCTTCTCTCTCTCTCTCTCTCTCTCTCTCTCTCTCTCTCTCTCTCTCTCCCCCTTTTTTCTCCTTATCTATCTCTCTCTGTCTCTCCTCTTTATCTCTCAAAAATCTCTTCCTCTTATTTCCGGAAATCCCCTCTAATATTACAGATGTATAACCGTTTTGGGTTTTTTTCCAATTAAAACTGCCGAATGAAAACCGACACTAAAAGCTTTTTATTTGGACTGACCCAAACCTTGTTTCCCCTAAAACAGAGATAAAACCCCATTAGCTCTCCCCAAATTGAAAAGTATCAATTTATCCCTGTACAATATACACAACTCAATCAAACTGCGGAAATTCCCTTTAAGGTCAAACTTTATAACAATTTTCCAAAAAAAAAGGGCCCAAATTGATATAAGTTGTAATGATGTGCATTTTTCCCTTTAAAATTGGGAAAAATAAAACAAGGACTTTTAAACCCCTTCCTTACCACCCAAAGGAAAATCGTCATTTCGTTACGATGTTTTTTCTTTTTCGGATTCTATTTTGTTATAGTTTAGTTATAAAAACTCGACACGGTGTTGCGGAGCTCATTTTTCTGAAAAATATAGAATATACTCATTATTCTGTTAAAAAAATCTATTTTTGTGTAGGGTGAGTATGACGTTTCGGGGTAAATTCGGGAAAATAGCTGGTAGGGAGAGAGTTAAGTTCCTGTTTTTTTTTAAAAAAAATTAAGATAATTAATAGAATACAGTAGCTACAACCCAAAAAAGAAACTGAAACACATTCATTCCATCTGCCCCAAAAATACTGGAACCCAAACTTCCATTTGGGGCACCCAAAAAGTCAAGACAACCCAAAATTTTTAAAAAATATTATTTCCTTTTGCGTGCCCCGTGTGAAATTGAGTGTTATCCATTTCTTTTTTTTTTTTGGGGGGGGGGGGGGGGGGGTTATTCATATGGATGTCAAATTTGGGGGGATCCCCCCAAAAAACGGAGGGTATCCACAATGTAGAGGAGGGAAAAAAATGTAAAAGGTAATTTCTATTATCTCATATTATCTGTTGCGAAAAAAAAGCAAAAATGTTTGCCTTGAATTTAAATGCAAATCGATAAAAATCTTTTTTACCCATTCCCCAAAAAAGTTTAGTATATCTATGAACAAAAATTTTGGCGGGGAACAAGTTTAACGAACTTTTTTAACTGACTGTAATATATTTTAATGGGCCCTTGACTGACCCCAGCGAATGGAAAACAATCGACATTGAAACTCTTTATAGTGAAGGAAACGTGAAGGGCCCAAAAATTTCATTTTAACTCCCTATTCAAATTGTATTGGGAACCGGGAAAGGGCTAAACGAGGTCGATCTGTCTAGTGCCCCGTTTTAAAAAATTTTGTATATTGGAAGATTGAATTGAACATTTAAATTTTAAAACTTAAAATTTTACTCAAAAAGAGTAATCCTGAAAAGAATTCTTTTAATGCCGGGAAAAAAAAAAGAATATAATTTCAAAAAAGTGAAACGATGATCATCTTTTTCTTCTTTACTTTTTAAAAAAAAAAAACATCAAGTTTTGTTGAGTGATCCCGTCGTTATTATCTACAACCAATCCTTGAAACCCACTATTGGTTGAGGCTGATAGCATATTAAATTTTTAAAAAAACCCCCTTTAATGGCCACCCTGGGAAAGGGCAAGTTTTTGTATAGTTGGCCAGGAAACTCGTCCTTCAAATTTCGATCGAAATTTTATGGCCCCCATCTTGGCAGAATTTTTCAAACCCCGACTTCGCGAAGTCCTAACTTTGAGAGTTTTTTCCAAGATCAGGGTCATTTAAATCAAACTATATTTGAAAGACCAAATTGTTTAAAAAATGTTTAATTTTCCCAGGGGGGGTGTTTGGGAGTTTTAAAAGGTTAACAACGCGTTCCCCGTCCATTGCAATGTTTGGAAAGAAACAGTTTTGAAATGTGTTTCCCACTAATTATTCATAAATTTTGGATGTAAGAATGAATTTAGTTTTGATGGGTGTAGCATGGAAAAAGGGGGTTTATATATAAAGAGATCACCACAGTGATGCCCTTTTAAAAAAAACTGGCCTCTTTTTGGCGAGATATCAGAATCAGTTCGCCCCCAGCCCGAAAATAGGTGGAGTTTGAAATCAATCTTATAGATGAAACAAAAAAATTGTCACTCAGCGTTGTTATTGTTTTTTTGGCATCCATTTTTATAACTAGTTCTCACTAAATTCTATCAATCAGACAAAACGTTCAAGGTTACACGTTTTTTATAATGTTGATACGTTGTCCCCGGGGCTGGCGGATAGTGGGGGTTTTTTTAAAACCCTAAGTGCATAATAAAATAGCTCTTTGTTGGATGTCTAGAGAATTTGATTTATTTAGTCAATAGTACAGGGACCCCAAATTTTTGCAAAAATCATACTAAAATTATTAATCGAACCCTGAAGCCTGGCATGGCATGCGATAAGTTCCCTTATCGGTTTTTGGGTTTTCAAGTTCCGTTTAAGGAAGTCAAGAGTCTTGTTGTTTTGTTTGAAATTGCCCCCTGAGATTTTTTCCCCCCCATGACAGTTGCATGAAAACACACCAAGATATTTTGTTTTGGGAACATTTTCCAACGTTTGTTTCCCTGGAGGTAGTATGGCGATTATTTTTAATCGAGTCCCGGGCCCCTCATAATTCGTAACACAGAGCATTAATTTGGATTGAATAACATAACCCCAAATTATTACCAATTTGTATAGGCCGTCTTTGGTTTGTTAGTTGTTTTTTAAATTTGGGGCCCAAAAACCAAAGGTGTGTAATTGATCGTTGATCACCAAACCTCTAAGTTGATTTTAATATAATATATATATAAAGAGAGGAGGGAGAGAGAGAGAGACGAGAGAGAAAAGAGAGAGAGAGAGAGAGAGAGAGAGAAAGTGCGATCCGAGTAGTCCATCAACCCTAAGTTATATTAATAAATAGCATTTAAATTTTAGTGCCTTACCCCGCCCCTGTAGGGCCCATCAAGCGCTTTACAACGCGTCGATTAAAAAAATTTTTCAGATACACAAACAGATCTTAAATTGATTTTAAAAATTAATTCGTTACATTTGAAACAAGTGACCCTTTTATTTGATTTTTTTTAAATTTGGGAAGGGATGGGATGTTTAAAGGGGGATGCTGGTGGGGAAATTTCCCAAAACATTGGGGGGCCCCGGAAAATTTGGGAAAAACCCAAATTGAGGCCAACCTTACGAAGTACCTTTTCCCCATTCCCAAATTTCGAGCCTTAACATTATTCGATCAAAAGGTTTTTATGGAGTGAAAAAAACCTTTAAAAGATTGTTGATATACAACAGGGACCAGTGTGTAAAGTTTTTTAAGCCGAGGTAGCAATTTTATAATTTATTCGCCAAGAAGGAGAATTTAGAAAGTTGTTTTTAAATCAAGCCTAGCGGCATCTTATGTGCAACTTGAAAGGCTATCCGTTTTTTCTTTTGTCAACTTTACCAGTATTGAATTGACAATGGTCTAAGTTTGAAAGTACAAACGGAATTTTATAAAAACTTCTGCTATTTGTGTTGCGGATAAGGTTTTCTCGATTTTATTGATTATTTTGATTCAAGGTTCTTATTTTAATGTGAATGACCTGTTGGAACATTGAAAGATCTGCAGTTAATCTATTCTCCAAGGGTTTTATTTGGCGTTGTTTTAGCTTTCTTTGAAAAAGTAAATTAAAGTGTATCACCTTAGCAAATGCACATTTTAAGGATATTTTGCCTTCCGCAGATTAGAATGTTCTGTCTTTTCAATCATCTCAACATTTGTTTGTTTCTACCCATCAATCTTTAACTTCATTTAAACAGGCCTACAATCGTCAATCAAACCTTATCAATATCGTTTCAGAGACTGGAACTAAATATTTGCAAAATCTATGTGTAAAACTGATGCTAAAAGTTCTATTTTCTTCAATACACATTTTGACAGTAGTACATATCCATAGTACAAAGGACTGGTCTAAGGACCGACCCACTGCCGAAACACCAAACATTTCATTGGGACAGATATCGGTTTTGACACTGCTTACCACGACCGTCTCCCAACGCCCGTCAGTCTAAAATTACGATCGGATCCAGACCCTCAGCTGCAGTGGCCAATTAAAACAAATAAATTCTCAACAGGCTGCCCAGCAGTATTACGGTGGGCAATAGTGATCAAATGCCACAGATAAATCCAAAAGGCAGATCTTACCTTACTTATACATTCTTCGTTAATTATCTATATAGAATACTCACTGCCAGATTCCATTATATGCCAGACTCGTATTGTTATACATTGTCGAGAGCGTTAAACAAGAGGCATTTAATAATCTGAATTATAGCAATAAGTGAATAGATGTGTTACTGTTACGTGACAGAAGTACTAATTACTATAGGACCCTAACGGTTGCCTATGTCTAGGCTTGCTTAATGTGTTAATAAACATATCTATTCCTCTTTTAATACAATAAAAGGATGACAATGGATAATAAATCTCATATAATGACATGAGCGGAACCCGATCTTAAACTGCTTAAAAATATGATGACGACATGATACATTGTGATATTATCATCTCATCATCATCATCATCATAATCATCAGCATCATCCATCATCATACTCATCATCATCATCAATTATATCATTATTATTATTATTTTCTTCATGGTTATCATTATCAGCATTAGTATTATTATCATCATCTTCATCATCATATCTTCATCATATCATCATCATCATCATCATCATCAACTTCATTATCTTCTTCAGCATCTATTGTATATTACTAATCATTTATTTTATAATAATTATAATTAATATTGGTGACTATTATTATTATTATTATTTTCATATATTATTATTATTATTATTATTATTATTATTATTCATTATTATATTATTATTATTATTATTATTATTTATATTATTATCATCATCATCATCATCATCATCATCATCATTATTATGATTTTCTTCTTCTTCTTACTTCTTCTTCATTCTTCTTTCTTCTTCTTCTTCTTCTTCTTCTTCTTCTTCTTATTCTTATTATTATTATTATTTGTATTATTCTTATTATTATATTATTATTATTATTATTATTATTATTATTATATATCATTATTATTGTTATTATTCTTATTATTATTATTTTATTATTATTATTTTATTAGCTATATATTATTATTATTATTCCTAATTTCTATAATATTTAAAAAAATATTAACATTTTATTATTATTATTATTATTATGATTATTATTTTTATTATTATTATTATTATTATTATTATTATTATTTATTATTATTATCATTATTATTAATTATTATTATTATTATGATTATTATTATTATTATTATTATTATTATTATTGTTGTTATATTATTGATATTATTTAATATAACAAAGGGATTGCGGGTTTTTGAACTAAAATACAAATAACTTGTTCTTAATATAACGCAACATGATAACCACTTTGCTACAATAAAACGAATTAAATGGTTGTATACTATAGACACAAACAGCCTTAGGGATCAAATGGAGTCAAATTTAGCGAAGTTTACGAAGTTAATTCAATCTTAGGGTTTCTGCAATAAATCAAACAATTTGATGACATCAGACATGAAAGTGGAGAAAACAAAAGCTAAATGGAACCAAAAAATAAACTGATATCATAATAACCACACAAAATAATTCTACTGTCGTAATAACACCAATTCGTACAATAAAAATAATAATTAATAATTTTTCCTTAATAATAATAATAATAATAATAATAATAATAATAATGATAATAATAATAATAGAATAATAATCTAATATAATAATCAATAATAATTATATTAATTATAATTATAATAATAATAATAATTATAATAATAATAATAATAATTATAATAATAATAATAATAATAATAATAATAATAATACATAATAACAATAACTATAATACTATTTACATCATGATTACTACCACGTCTTCACCATTACCACCACCACACATTACCCAATATAATACAACCATCACCATCACTAGTAAGATTTTTTCAATCAGTTTTTCTAGTTGTTAAATTTGATACCCATCACAAGAGACCTCCTACTACTACGAAAACTACCGCTAGAACTACGGGTAATTCCCGAGCTGTATGTAATAGGTTTTTACTTAAATAACATTCTCTTGTAAACGAAGTTCTGCCCTGCCAAGATCATATCAAATACACGGAAGTTAAAAACATTTTTCACCAAGGACCCACCATTTAAGGACAAGCCTGGTGATTTCTTAAGCGGCCTAGTTAAAATGTATACGAAGTTATCTACCATGAAAACTAAGTATTATATACGTAGTTTTCAGGGTAGATAACATATGTAGACATTTTAACTACCCTTAAAAAATATACCAGTTGTCCTTATAATGCGTGGGGAAAAATGTTTTTAACTCAGTTATGTGATAGATCTGGCCACCAGAACTGCGTTTTCAAGAAAAATGGTATTGTAAGTAAAAACCTTATTTCACTAAAGCACTCGGGAATTTACCCGTTGTCTACGCCGTAGTTTAGCTAGGTAGTTAAGCAGAGCGTCTCTTGTGATGGTCTATCAAATTTAAAAACGAGGAAAAACTGATTGAAAACTTAATAGTGATGGTGATGGATCTCTCTTAATACTCGTCTAGTGATAATGGTATGGTGGTGGTGGTAATGCGTGATGACTGTAGAGTAGTATGATGATGTAACTAGTATTATTGTTATTGTTATTA
>NW_027627955.1:0-22500 GCF_034508935.2 Berghia stephanieae | reverse complement strand
CGGATAGCCTTCAAGTTGCCACAGAATTAACTGCAGCTAGGCTTGTTTTAAACCAACTTTCTAAATTTCTCCTTCATTGGCGAATAATTTTTAAAATTGATACCTCGGCTTATAAATCTTTACACACTGAGGTCTGTTGTTATCAACAATCTTTTAAAGGTATTTACACTCGATAAGAACCTTGAGATGAATAATGTTAAGCCTCGAATTGGTAATGACAAAAGGTACTTCGTTAAGGTTGGCGCTCAATCGTTTCAATTTGCCGTACCTCAATGTGGAATTCCTACCAGCATCCCTTAGATCATCCTATCCCTTCAATTAAAATAAACTCAACCTAAAAGCCCCACTCACTTTGTTTCAAATGATAACGAATTAATTTAAGATCAATTTAAGATCTGTTTGTGCTATCTGTATATTTCAATCGACGTCGTTGTAAAGTCGATTGATGTGCGTTACAGGACGGGTGGTAAGGGCACTATATTAAGTAGCCTCCCTATTATTCTTTCATTAATATAAACTTAGGATGGATGACAATCGAGATCGCCAGCTTTCTCTCTCTCTCTCTCTCTCTCTCTCTACTCTCTCTCTCTATTTCTTCTCTTCTCTCTCTCTCTTTATAAATATATATATATATCAACTTAGAGGATTTGGTGATCAACGATCAATTGACACCACCTTTGGGTTTTTGCCCAATTTAAAAACAACTAACAAGACCAAAGAAGGCTATACAATTTGGTAATATTGGAGTTATGTTATTCAATCCAAGTTGTTAATGCTTGTGACTTCGAATGATGGCAGGCACCTCGATTAAAAACTAATCGCCCATACTACCTCCAGAAATCAATCGTTGGAAAATGCGGAAAATGTTCCCAAAAACAAAATATCAACTTGGTGTGTTGGCATGCAACTGTCGAGGAGGGAATTCATCTCAGGAGAGCAATTTCAAAACAAAACAACAAGACCTCTTGTCCTTCCTTAAACGGACTTGAAAACCAACAACCGATAGACAACAACTTATCGGCTGGGCCATGACAGGATTCAGTTCGTTTTATATTTGAGTATGCACGTTAGCCCAGTTTGGATCCCTGTACTATTGACTAAATAAATCAAATTCTATAGATCATCCAAACAAAGAGCCTATTGTGTATGCACTTAGTTTAAAATACCCACATATCCGCCAGCGGGTAACAACCGTATAAACATTCAGAATAACAACGTGTAACCTTGAACGTTTTGCTCTGATTGATAGTATTTGTGGAACTAGTTATAAAAATGGGATGCCAAAAACAATAACAACGGGCCTGTTTGCACAATTTTGTTTCATCTATAAGATTGATTTCAAAACTCCCCGTATTTTCTGCCCCTGAGGCGAAACTCCGATTCTGATATCTCGCCCAAAAAGAGGCCAGGCTTTTTTTAAGATCCTGTGTGATCTCTTTATATTTCAAGTCGCCTCCAGCTACACCATCAAAACTCATGTCATTCTTACATCCATAATATGGAATAATTTGTCGCCAACACATTTCAAAAACTGCTTTCTTTCCAAACATTGAATGGACATGGAACGCGTTTTGTTAACCAGTTAACTACCACACTCTGCGAAATACATTATTTAACAATTTGGTCTTTCAAATATAGATTGAATTTAAATGACCCTGATCTTCGCGTAAAAACTTCTGATAGTTAGGACTTCGCCGAAGTCTGGGGTTTGAAAAATTATGCCAAGTTGAGAGGCCATCAAATCTCGATCGGTATTTTGAAGCGACGAGTTTCCCTGGCCCAAATATACAAAACGTGGTCTTTCCAGGGTGGCGTTAACTGACGTTTTTTAATAATCTTAATATGATATCAGCTCTCAACCAATAGTAGAGTAGGATTGGTTTTGTAGATGATAACGTACGGGATCACTCAACAAAACGTTGATGGATTTGGGTTTTCAAAAGTAAAGAAGAAAATGATGATCAATCGTTTCACGTTTTGAAATTATCATTCGTTTTTTTTTCCGCCAGTAAATGATATTCATTTTCAGGATTACTCGTTTTTGAGTACTATTTTAAGATTTAAATTTCATGTTCAATTCAATCTTCCAATATACACCAATTTTTAAAACAGCACTAGAACAGATCGACACTCGGATTTAGCCTCATTCGGATTCCCAATACAACTGAATATGCCCAGTTTAAAAGAAATATTTAGGCTTCACGTTTCCTTCACTATAAAGAGATTCAAAGTCCGATTGTTTTCATTCGCTGAGTCAGTCAAACGGCCCTTATATATCATTACAGTCAGTTAAAACAGTTCGTTAAAACTTGTATCGCCATACTTTTTGTTCATAGACTATACTAAACTATTTTGCAATCGGCTCAAAAGAGATTCTATAGCGATTTGCATTTAAATTCAAGGCAAACCATTCTTGCTTTTTTATCGCATCATGATAATATGAGATATTAGAAATTAACATTGACAGTTTTCCCTCCTCTACATTGTTGGAGTAGCATCCGTTTATGAGGGATCACCCTAAATTTGACATCCATTATGAATAACCCCCCCCCCCCCCCTCCCCTCAAAAAAAAAAGAAATGGATAACACTAATTTTCACACTGGCACGCCAAAAGGAAATAATATTTTTTAACAATAGGAGTTGTCTTGACTTTTAGTGTCAAAGTGGAAGATTTGCTTCCAGTATTATTGCAGATGGAATGAATGTGTTTCTAGTTTCATTTTTGGCTTGTAGCTTACTGTATTCTATTAAATTATCTTAGTTTTTAAAAAAAATAGCAGGAACTTAAACTCTCTCCCTACAGCTATTTTTCAGAATTTTACTCGAAACGTCATACCTACCACCCTACAAAAAAATAGATTTTTCAAACAGAAATAATGAGTATATTCTATATTTTGTTCAGAAATATGAGCTCCGCCCAACAACAAAGTGTCGAGTTTTTATAACTATAACTATAACAAAATAGAATCAGAATAAGAAAAATAATCGTAACGAATATGACGATTTTCTTTGGGTGGTAAGGAGAGGGTTATAAATGTCACTTGTTTTATTTTTTCAATTAGAAGAATGTCACATCATTTTCAACTTATATCAATATTCTGCCTTTGTTTTTTGCTAGATAGTGTTATAAAGTTTGACCTTTAAAGCAATTTCCGACAGTATTGATTGAGTTGTGTATAAGTTGCTACAGGGATAGATTGATACATGTCTGAATTTGCAGAGCTAATAGTTATTTGTATCTCTGTTTTTGGGATCAAGGTGTTGCCTCAGTCCAAATAAAAAGCCCCTTTTAGTGGTCGTGTTGCATTCGGCGGCCAGTTGTAATTGGAAATACCAAGCCGCGTTATACATCTGCTAATTTAGAGCATTTCCGGAATTAGAGAGGAAGAGAGAATAGAGAGAGATAAAGGAGAGAGACACGAGCAGAGAGAGATAGATAGAGAGTGAGAGAGGGAGAGAGAGAGAGAGAGAGAGAGGAGAGGAGAGACCAGAGAAGAGAGAGAATGGAGAGAGAGAGAGAGGAGAGAGGAGAGAGAGAGAGATGAGAGATGTAACATACGCGTCACACGGATGCCACCCCTGAAAAGGTTGTTCTTGTCACTGACTTGCCGTGATGAAGTCCTCCATAAAAATGAAGAAAGAAATCAGTACGACTAGCTACGCCGACAGTCAGACGACCACGACACGCATGCACACACACACGCACACACACACACACACACACAACAATATATATCATATATTATATATATATATATATATATATATATATATATATATATATATACTATATATATTATTTTTTTTCTCTCACCTCATTTCCTACTACAACGAGGCTTTCCTCCATCCGCTAGAAAATAGAGTGATTTTTCCGCGGAAAAATGCTGCTTAAATTGTTGTCAGGGAGGAATGCATGATTATGTCCAGTTTAACACACAAAACAATAATGAGCCGCCAACTGTACATGATAGGCGGATTTAAATGCGCCCAGGACCCGCCTATATATTTTTTTTTTATTCGTTAGTTTTCAAAGAAAAAAAAATAAGTTCTTAATACAACTGTAAACATGTCCAATTTGTCCCAGCCTAATAACATTAAAATTTGCTTCAAAATGAATTTTTGATTAATGTTTTAGGCCACCAAAATGACGTGATGCAATGACGCCTCAGCCGTCATGGCAACATCTGCAGCCCGATATGACCGTTGCCCATCACACAAAGCTGTGTGTAAACTTTGAACGTTATAGATAGTTCGAAGATGACGTATCAGGTCATTTGTTTATTGTTTTTTGCATCCGCCGTTTATGAGCTAATGTTCACGGAACTGCTATTAACCTGGACTATAAAGGTTATGGCATACACACAGTTTTTGTGTGTTGGTACAGTTATTCTTCGGGATGGCAATAGTTATGTGACTTCTTTGCCAATCGACATACTATCTATATTCTGATAGATATTAGTTAGTAGATGAGAATTATCACCAACATCACTGTCTAACACAATAACCAAAGAGCTGATTTCCTCTTCGATATTTTCAACACTTTTCTATTGAGGATGCTGATTGTCGCCCTGCCAGTTAGAGGGAAATTAGCTATCCTACGAATTTTTCTTATTGACTAGTCAGAAGTATGAAAACGGTGGTTGAAAATTGAACGCACAGTAATGCATTATGAAAATGGCCTAAGCTGTCTGTATCTTTATCGTGGAAAATTGATGACGTTTCTAAAAAGATCATAAAAAACTAAAATACACATTTGGCTTCATTGTAAATTTAAAATCACACGTTTGCGATTCAGGCATAACCCTGTTCATAATACCGCGTAAGAGGCGGATCGGTAACCAATTTTTTTAAGTCAGACGCTAAATGTCAAATAATCAAGTCTTAAGCCAGGGGAATCGTTCAAACAAATGAATTTGTTCTAATAGTCTTCAAAAGTCGTGACGTCATCCTGCGCACAGCGCCAACGCCATAGTACGAACCGGATTGCTCTAAACAGTCGAGAAAAATGGAGTACACTAACTTTGTTTACATCACCGCCCTTATGAAATACTTCTCCATATGAGCATAAAAAGTGTCTCGCGAGGTGAACCTCATCAATCAGTCCGGTCTATGTTTGCGAATTTCACTTAATGGAGATGGCCTTGATTTCGGCGAAGTCATGGTTCAAGCCAGCATGATGAATAAAGAGTTATTCTGTGTAGGTAGCCAGGTTAAGTCATTTCTGTCTTCTCATTCTAATCTCTAAATCTCACATCCCGTTCTAAAACTACTGAATGGACAATAATCAGTTTAGGCGATTTAGTATATCCAATGAAAGATTTTACTGTTTACGTTCGATTTTAGTTAGGGAGAGAGAGAGGGAGTCATTGAATTAGTGATGTTTTTATCTTAGGCCGACCACGGACTTTGAGTCTTTGAGGTCTTAGTCTTGCTTCGACTAATTTTCGTTGCCTATTGACTATAGTCTACTACATACTATTTAGTATCGTATGGTAACCTTTTATTATATACTCATATGAGCATCACATTCACCAATCACGCAGACATTTTATCATACTTCATGTGGCGGCAGCGTGGATCAGCGGCTGCGGGCAGTATTTGCTTCGACTACAAGAAAGGCTGGTTACCGAGTTGTCGTATTCCCACGCCGATGCGCTGTGTGGCATTGAGCATGTCACCTCGCCCTAGCTCAATTTGCGGCGCTACACCGCGTATATTCCAGCATGTGATTCTTACCTGGGAATAGACCTTAGGAGGTAAATTTCCTCTATGGATGAATAAAGGATTTATTTTAGACCATTGTTAGAAATAACAGTTAGTCACGAGCATAGTAAACTAAAATTCCTATTGGGAATTTAAGGTGTAATGTAATGCTAAATGAAACTCGAAGAAATCAATAACATTGTTGAAATTGAATGTGAACTTCAATTTTGATATACAAAAACAGATAAAATGAGACGTTTCGGGGTTTCCCACTTTTCAACAAACTAAATTTTTGAAGGAAAGGAACCACTTAATTTTTTTTTAATTGTTTAAGCTTTTATATAGCGTAATATCCACTAAATGTGCTAAAGTGCTTTACAAGGGGTCCGTGGCCCCCAACAGCCAACAGTTAACATTGAGACGGAGACATGACAATGCCTAGGCCTGCTTAGGCGATATTAAATTTTTGTCGGACAGCAGACAACGGCTGTTAACGGCCCCCATCTACTCATTTGACACCTGGTACGGTGATAGATTGTGTGGTAAAGATCCTTTTCCATAGGACTAACATGCCGCCGTGCGAAGGCCCAAACCCAGGACCTTATGATCTGATAGCCGAGTGTCATACCACAAGAACTACAAAGACGTTTTTATTAGTTAGTTTGTTTTTTTGCCCTATTGAGCCATGGTCTGCCCGAACTCTAATTTTGAATACTTTTTTTCTTTTAATTCCACAGATCTATCTTGATGATGCCTTGGGTTGATTCAGTCCAAAACTAATTTGATGTGCGTTTTATTTAACAATGTTAATGACATTGAACATACATTGATAAACAATGCCATAATTTGTCATGTTTATCATGAAAAATCATGTATGGGTGACCTACAAAACCATTCATTTTGATGGTGTGATTTGATGATGATGAACAAAATATGTGTGTTGAGTACAAAATAAATGGCCCCCTAAAAGCCTATCAAAATGCCCCAGCCTCTTAATAAGAGGAGATGCGAAGAGCGATTGATAAGTGGCTTGCTGCCAACTATTGCAAAGTCAGCATCGTAATATCAGATGTTTCTCTTAACAACCCATTACCGGGTTCGAATTTATGAGAGGGATGTAACATTTTTCAGTCTTTCCATTAGCCATCCTCAACGTGGAATTCTACATGAGCAATTTCTTTTGTTAATAAAATCTCATTTTCAGTAAATTTATATGCTATAGTAATAAGGGAGGGATATTTACAGTTACTCCTTGAGGATAAAATATTTCGAATCAGGAAACCTTTATCTGATATAAATTAAATCTCCAGGGCTTAAAATTAAAACGTTTTAGTAATCCACAATTTTGTACCAATTACCTTATCCGAGACAGACCCTGCGCGTAAAAGTTAAGAATAAAATTTATCACACCATTGTGGACTCACACCCAACATGAGACTTTAACAGAATTCAATGTTAGACCTATAAGAAGAAGTTAACCATTGTTTATCCATTTCATTTAGGAATAGCAATTTGGTCATCTGTACAATCAAATGATCATTCTGCAAATTTGCGAAATTTTAAAAATGATGATGGAACTGATAGTTTATTTTTATGTCTTGAAGGGCAATGTAACCTTAATAACATTTTCAAAGAGAAGCTTATGGCTTATGTAAAACATGAATAAAAAGTTTGCTATAATATTTGTTATAGTACTTCTCACATAACGCTAAACAATTGTGAAATATGAAGGTTAGTGTTAGTTTCTGTCTAAGTTTTCATAAGTGTAATGAAAATATGCGTCTTTTAATGCAACTGTCTCTTCCTGAACTTCCCTTCACTATAATAAATAATGTTAACTCTAAAGCCACTCAACATATTGAAACTATAATATTAAATATTTTAAAACAATGTACACTCTGTCTCCATACGAAGAACTTTTTCTGTAAGGCTTGAAACAGTGTTAGTGGTTGAATTAACTAAGTTGGGTGTTTCTTAAGCATAGCTTTTCCTTATTGTGTGTCTGCTAATTTCTTGTTCTGGAATTATTAATTTGTTGTTCTATTTTAAATATCATCACTTGCTTCTACAACTGTTTTTTGAAAAAGATGGAATCCTGTGATGATGGTGACGAGAGTTGAGATGATGATGAGGGAGAAGATAATGAGGATAGATGAGAGGAGGAAAATAATGATGATGATGAATCTGCGTTTTTTTAAAGGTGCGGACTTTGTGATGATGATGAAGAGAGTTGGAGCTGATGATGATGATGATGATGATGATGATGATGATGATGATATGATGATGCATGATGATGGTGTGGTGGTGGCTGGGATGGTGGTGGAGGTGGTGGTGGTGGACTTCTTGATGTGGTGCCAATGAGATGCGGGTGGGAATTCCTCCTGTGTCACTTTTCTTTTCTTTCTTTCTGGGTCTGATGGAAACAATTATATTTTTATTTCTGTTCAAACTTTTCATGGAGGTTATGCGGAGGTTGCTTTGTCACCATCTCTGAAGTGACAAGAACACACTCTTGTGATGATATTGGATCTTTTGTCCTTTATCCTTGCAAAAGAAAAGATTTAAAAAAAAAAACCATTAATTCTGTTGGGCATATTGGGTATATTATTTAATTTGTTAAGCTACTTTGTTTCTAGACTATCTTGTTTGACACCAGCCTCATTGTATGATAAATCAAAGGTGTGCCAAGAGACTAGGTTACTGGTGGGTCTCTCGTGTCTTTTATGAACTTCGCACATTCAGCAAAATGTGCCACTCCTCATTACTTCTTGTGTTGATTTTGACTAGTATATAAAAATATAGAAAATTCTTAAAATTTACACAGTTTTAAAGTTGATCTTGGGGTTTTGAGTGTGGCAAGACTGGCTGTTTTCTCTTTATGTTCAGTCAGCTACTGTACTGCGACAGTGCGGTGTAGATGGAAACTTTGCGCAGTCTGTCAACAATCGGGCCCCACAGGTAAAGGAGAGAGGTTCCCGCCGCCCATCTTGCTTGTTCACACCTAAGAGTTGCCACCCCGGCTGTCGGGGAGGGGAGGCCATGGCAGATGAATCAGAGAAACTTTCCAAAAAAGAGGATAGTGTGGTGTGAGAGAAAGAGAGAAAATATCTGCGTGAGGAGGGGGGGGGGGCGGGGGTTCCGTTATTTTGTTTATTTATTTTCATTTTGCCATAAAGGTTATCGAGTTTAAAGTAAGATTTTTAACAATTATTTCGTCTCTTTCTTAAATTTTTCTCCTTTAAAAAAATTATTCACTTATCAGTAGAACTGTACTCTCATTCTCATTCAGTTTATCCAGCCTCTTAACATCAAACGTGTGATGAATTGAGATATTCATTTTTGACTTCAACTTCAATAAAAACTAGTTTGGAATGTTTTTTATTTGATAATTTCGTTTTGCAATTGCTACACTTTAATCAATAATATAGGTCTACGTAAGCTTAGAACGAGACCTTGATCTGGACTAAGATTTCTATCAAATGTTCGACGTGGCGTTGACGTTGCACCTTACCTGACTAATGTGATCCACTTTTTTCTTCAATTTTTTGTCTGCCTCTCCATTTGGAAATCTGTTTAAAACTTGAAGGAGTGACTCTGCTGACTGGTGCCCCAGACAATCTGCGCTACAAAACACTGCGACCATATTTAAGATAGAAATTGTTTTTTGAGGCGATTTCTCCAATTATTTCCTTTACCGACCCCACCCTATCCCCTACCCTCACCCCAAGCCACGGATTTTTTTTTGTTTAGAGCCAAGCCAGCCGAATTCGTTGATAGGCGGACGTGACGTCCCAGAATGTGGAATCCTATTCTACGTGGATCATTGGCAGGGGCGGTTGCTGGCTGCTTTATTTTATGGTGGCATGAATCGAAAATACATTCTTTCACTGTAATCGATTGTAAATTGAGTGTTCTGTCGGAAACAGTCGCGTTGTCTGTGTCTGGAGATAAATGTCATGTCGCCCAACTGGCATTATGTCTTCGTCTTCATGTTGCGATTGGCTTTAGCGACCAAAAACCAAATAATGACGTCAAAATGAAGTCTTCTTGATTTCTGGTCAGTCCCGGCTATTACATAACGATGGCTACGGTTGTCCACGGGGGAGAGATAGATTATTGATGCATTCTTATTCTTCCAGTGTCATCTCATGGGTTGAGGTCGACTTGAAATGACACGCCATTCATCCCTGGTGACAGGCTTGCCCTGATGCATTCGGCCTGCCGGACAATCCTGTCACATGTCTTTCATCATCTAACCAAGTTCTTGCTGGCCTGACCTTCTTCCTCTTTTCCCCTCAACTCTACCCTCAAGAATGTCCTTGTTGACAGTTTGATGGCCGTCCTTAGGTTCCAAAAATACTTTTAAGTTTTCTAGATTTTATTACTTTCATTAGGGTCGTTGATATCAGGATGTCACAGACTTCTTGATTTGTTTTCATTTTCTTTCCAACTGATTTTTCCAAGGCGAGGAAAGTCCACATTTCAAAGGATAATTCTTTTCTCTGTTTGCTTCAATGGTCCATGTTTCTGAGCCGTAGAGAATGCTTGAGTGGAAATAACATTTGGTTTATTCTTATTCTGTTTTCATCATGCGTTGTTGCGATGCATTGCGTTTACAAAAAAAAAACAAACAAAAACTCATAACAAAGCCAGCCGTATAGATGGCTTCGAAGATGACAGTTACTCAGGTCTTCCTGTTTTTGTTTTATGCCATCCGCGTTTATGAGTATTGCCCCGCCATCACTGAACTGTATTAACCTGACTATAAACGTCATAGGATAACACAGTTTTGTGTGTTGGGTAATTATAATTCCGGATGGCAATGTTTATGAGCTTCTTCGCCAAGCGCATACTATCTATAGATAGTATGCAAATGGAGGTCACTCAGGCCTTTGTTCATTGTTTTTGCCATCCGCCGTCTTTGTGAGTTGTTCCCACTAAACTGTATTATCCAGACTATAAATGTTCATGGTGTTACACAGGGTTTGTGCTGTTGGTCCAGTTTTTACTTCCGGATGGCATTGTTGGAACTCCTCGGCCAAGGACATTCTATCTATAGGTCTTTGTTATTGTTTTTTTTTGACCCATCCACTTGTATTATGAGTAATTCTCACTGCAACTGTTTTACCAGGACTATAAAAGTTCATGGATTACACAGAGTTTGATGTGTTGGTCCCCCCACACGCTCCCCCCCCCCCCCCCCCCCTCCAACGCTCCCTCTCAATCCGGATGGCAATGTTGTGAGCCTTATTGGCCAAGCGCTATACTATCTATATTCCGTACAAAAAAATACACAAATTTATGAAAATCCCCCCTTCAAACGTTTTTCTCTCGCCTCCCCCACTGCATTAACACAATTTAGTGAGAACTACTCATAAAATGGCTTGCCTAAAAGCCAATAACAAATATCAACTCAGTAGACAATAAGTTAACTTCAAGTTGAACTGCCTGTGTGCCGCCGGCGACTGGTGATTCTTATTTATAGTATCATGGTGCCGTGATTCTACTCGGTGATGATTTGTGTAATATTCTTATTGATAATTAAATCATTTAAACAAACGAATGTCAATAAAATCTATATTTATTTGTATTTTCTTCATCCGTATGTTTTGAATTACAGAAACCTGTTTTTCCAATTGTTATAAAACTGATATGGTTTTGATTTCTCCCATGTCAGGCCCCAATGATGCTTCAAAATAATTTGCCAGGCCTGACCTATTTATTTTAGCAGTAAAGAGCATTAGTTGTTTTGATAGGGGAAGCGTGATTAAGCGTTGTTTTAAAACAGTAGACAAAACAGTCTGTTATATAAAATAATATGGCGGCCGGTGCTACTACTACTACTACTACTACTACTATAATACTAGACTAATAATAATACTACTACTTACTACTACCACGACTACTACTATTAATAATTTTATATAATAATATTAATGTTAATAATAATTATTAATAATAATAATAATAATAATAATAATGATAGATGATGATGATGATGATGTGATGATGATGTTGATGATGATGATGAAGATGATGATGATGATGACGATGTATGATGAACTTTATAAATTATAAACAACAACCACGGAAATTAATGCTTCGGTTTTTAATTAAAAGGGAACTGTGTTAAAAACATTCAAAATGACTAATTTTTAAAAAAAAAGAAATACATTTTCGTATCTTATTTTTTTTATTTGGTTATTTATTATCATAACACCTGTGCCCTAAAAAGTTTTCTTTTTCGTATATTAAAAATAGTAGCTCGTCTTTGTGTGGAAGTGTAAAATAGTCGGACTTTTTTAAATCAATTTTTAATCCAAAATGCTTCTTGTTCTGCTTTGGTCTTTCCCTTTTCATTCAATCGCATGGAGCACGAGCATATCATCTTAAAGAAATCAGCCATGTTTACTGTCGTGGAGTGGCAGGGAATTATAGTCCCATCGGCGGTTTTTCCTTGCCGAGTTTTCAATCTCTATGATTTTCCTAGATGGCCAAAACGTGGAGATTTGAGATTGGATCGGCGAGGCAAACACTACGATGGGGACGACGTGCCGGGTAAACCCTCTGAGTGTAATAAATGGACCCATAATATGCGTCGTAATATACATCGTTAAAAGAAATTGGTGCTCTTGTGCTCATTGAATAGACAACTACTGTCCGCCTTCAAGTCCCGTGCGCCTAATTCCTTCAAAAAGTTACGTAGTATGGTTATTTTTTTTTGCCATGTGCTTATATATTAAGCTTTACGATAATGGATTTTGAATACCGATAGTGATACACCAAACACTTTTCGAAACATATGACGAATTCCTTTGATCTTTTCATCGTTTGCCCAATAAAATCTTGACTTAAAACTTTTTCATGTTTATAGAGTAAGGTTGTGTTGATTCTCTTTTTCCTTTGGAGAATAATCACAACAAAGGTGAATTCAGGGCGTGCCCCCTTAGCCAAATAATTTTGGATTGTTTCAAAATAGTACTTAACTTGGTTGAAAATGGGCTCATAGCGTTAATAGATAGAAACAAATTTGACGTCACTCAGCCTCCTTTGTGTATCTATTAATGATTTAGCAAGCCATTTTATGAGTTGTTCTCACTAAAATTGTATATTAATAGGATGTAAACGTTGTAGATTGTGCATAGTTGTGTATGTTTTTGTACGCGAATATCCGGTGGATTGTTATGAGCCAAACGCCGTATGCCATAATAATCTCATCTTACCCTTGACATCCGGATATGTGATACTTTAATTGACCGATAAAAAGCAGCCGGAAAAGGTGCTTTTCGTAAACTTTTTGGACAAAGTACATTGATGTCAAAAATCAGGGGGATCTCGGAATTTTCGTTGTGGCATTTGATTATGACGAGGAGAAATGCCTTTCCAAAAGACATAATCCCCTACCAACTGTTAAGCCAAGACAACTCATAAAGACGCACAGACATATCTATGTACAAGAAAACCCACTGGTCACACATCGAATACGTTACATGTTCTAATTCTCTGAGTTATGTTCACTTGGGGCGCCCTTGAATACGCATAAAAAAAATGTGAAATGTCAGTGAATCTAAATCTCTTTAACTCCAAACAGACTCCAAGAACGTATTGTACAGTATAACCTTTCAAAACGAGAAACCGCAGTTTTTAAATACAAGAGCATGGCATAATGGAGTACGATATTAATATTAATTTGACCAAAATTACTACTATTAAGAAATATGCATTCGTGTTAACTTTTTTAGACACGTCATTCATTAAATATAAATCTTTACAAACTACATTTTACTGCCTAGTAAAATTATGAAGCGCGTGAAAGCAATATATGATGGTCCTATTCTTTTATCGCCACCCTCTTAGTCTCTAGACCATATGATTGTTAGGTCAATAAAGTCTGAGAGGTTTTGTGAAGTATAGAAGAAGGAAAAAGTAATTCCAATATTAAAAAATAAAAAATAACATCGTAGAAAGGGTTCCATAATGATGTATGAGCGAATTCTATTAGATACTGTAACAATTGAAATGCAATATTGATAATCTTGATGGATATGCTATGCCATCATTGATGTGGATGATGTTGGTGATGATGATCAGATGATTATGATGTGATAATAATAATAATAATAACAATAATAATAATAATGATACTTTTTCCCTGAATACTAAATTGTTTAATTTGCTATTAATATAGGCCAGGGGGGGATTCCAGAACATTTAAAGGATGCAGACACTCATGCTTGTTCAATGCTATTTAAACAATGAAAAAATAATCATGGCATACCCTAACAGCATTTTCTCATGAGTTTGTACGATAGAAAGCAATATCACCTCACACAAAACAATAAGAGTAAAATTCATCTGGAAACAACAATGGAACACAAGTGTATAATTATCACTTCTCATTAGATTATATTAAGCCTTGTTCTTATTAAATGACAATTTGTAATTATGATAGACAATGTTTTTGAATGAATAACTGGGTCTAGTTGTATATTTATTTGTAAACTTTATTCCGAGTTCAGACACACACTTATTACAGTATGATGACTTCATGTTACAGTAAAAATAAAAATCCAGTTCCGTGAGCCTTATGCCCGTCATCTACGATACAGGTATTCCTTTAGGCCGGTACTGAACGCGGCCTGAGCGGCCTGAACAGCGGCATATTACGCATGTTCAGGCCTAAATTCCAACAATTACCAACACAGACCCTTTCATATGTCACAGCCTTGAGGCGCAGAGTCAGAGAGTACTGGCGCTAGAAAAAAATATTCGGGTATTTAAAGTTATCAAAATGAAAATTAGACTTCAGATTCGATATAACAAGAGTCGAATTTTCATGCGCCGAAAAATAACAATGCTTATTATCAATACAATTTGATTACACGCCACCCCCCCGTTGAGACTCTCTCTCTCTCTCTCTCTCTC
Organism: Berghia stephanieae; assembly: GCF_034508935.2. Classification (NCBI taxonomy): domain Eukaryota; kingdom Metazoa; phylum Mollusca; class Gastropoda; order Nudibranchia; family Aeolidiidae; genus Berghia; species Berghia stephanieae. The sequence goes on along the minus strand of NW_027627955.1, from coordinate 7,871 downwards.
TCTCTCTCTCTCTCTCTCTCTCTCTCTCTCTCTCTCTCTACCCGTTCCCCGACGCCCCCACGCAATGGTTAATTTTTTATTACAAACTGAACATGGACAAATGAGCCTTATGGAATTATACTTGTCAACTCTACTTTATAATATCAGTAGTTTGGTCATCACAGCTCACCATCATCGGCGTTAATTTTTGTTTTTTAAACAGTTGGATGAGACCCTCCAATTTCGCGGTCGTTCACTAGAAGTGACAAGATAATCAACAAGAAACCTTTTGATCTCGCAGCTTTCCCCTGATTTTAGTCACCGTCACGTAATCTACTAAAAACAAAGTGCGTACTATAAGCGGGGTGAGGGGTGTGTTACGTATGAAAGATGGGTCTTGTTTCTTTCTTTTTTATTAGGAAACTAAAACAAATCATATGCGCCAGATAGTTTCGAAAATCAGATGAATAAGCAGTTCACGTCCTTTAACATGTTTGTATGAGTCTGTTTCTGCTATCGGAAGTAGCCATTGTTTAACACACATCGATGTTTTTGTCTAGTTTAACGCATTTTCGTTTTTTAAGGTATTGAAAATCGACCCAATCCATTGTCCGGAGGAGACGTATTACAATGACATTGGTTAATAAGATCACAGAGAGAGAAGGAAATTGGTGAATACCACATCTCAAACGCATAATGGACAAATTTCGAGCCGAAATAAGTCCCGGCCAACCCGTTTACGAGATTCCCTGATACGAGCAGGAGATGCCATACGAGATGGAAGTCACGGTTTGGACGAATTCAATCCCTCGAGGGGCGGGGTCAATACATCCTCTAAAAACTAGGTGAGAAGTTGTCAGGCCCTTCTCCAACTAGTAAGAGAAAGAAGTCTGGGTAAATAGCGAATTGGCTACGTCGAGATCCTGACCAACGGCAAAATCGCTTCTTCAGTAGGGTCTTTTCACCTGATCCAAATGTACCCGATGTGGCGAAAGAACCCAAAACCGCCCAGAGCATTTAGCTTGAAGGGATATGTTTAGTGACGAAACTTCCGGGCGGGTTGTTTGCGACGGTTTGCAACGAGTGCGGATTGCCCGGTGTTCGTCATCAACAAGTGAGCACCACTTAGAAGTTGCCTGCCAAGCTTGAGACAACATCTTACTCGGTTGCCTACACTCTAGGCGCGTGACCTTACACTATTGAATAGGATGAAAGCCTGTGTCTAGCCTGTTGGCTGGGGTGGGCACTTTTCAGGCCGCAAGGAAGGAAACCTGCGTCGTGGATGCCACGATGAAATCCCATTCACTGGTTAAATAGTATATAGTTATCAATAGAAGTTTACCTTTAATGATCAACCCAATGTTAAGCCGTCCCATCCACGATTCAGGATTTCTCTGTGAGGCGCGGCCCTTCAGTCCTGACTTGATGGTTGGGAGCATTGAGGCCGGCCACCCCACAGCACATGCTTTCCATATTCATTTAGGTTTCTTCATTATTTTTAACAAAGCCTATAAAAAAAAAAAAAAAAACAGAGACAAAAATTTCAAGTGGTCAAACCAATGGCCCTATTCAGAGACAGAAAACCACACCAATATAAACTTATATAATAAGAAGAACCTCTGTATCTATGCGCTCATAGTTTGACACCTGTCCAAATATCAAAGATGCGACAAAGGGTTTGAGTAGGTGAGCCCCTCCATCCTCATTCTTTCAACCTTTCCTCATCTCCCTACCATTCCTTCATCATGTGGCAGCAACACGCGCTACCACTTAACTACCGCCCAAACAAACTCAATATAATGAGGGATCCTTTGGCTATATGTCTGGACTAGAATTCCAAGGCTAATTTCTAACCTTGTCAAATAAACTGATATCTTCCAGCCTGGACTACGGCCCAAATGTTAAAACTTACAACATGGACCGCATTATGCGTTGTCTACATTTGCATTATAATCTACAGTATAGATATTTGACATTATTGTATATATCTATATTCAATAAGCATTTACACATCGAACAAACTCCTCCTTTTCTTTACTTTGGTCACACCAAAAAGACTACTTCAATGGGAAACAATAGTGTGATGTCAAAATACATGCGTTAAATAATTTTAGGATCAGTATACGCCAATCCTCTTGGAGCGACTAGTTTATACGGATGTGTGCCAAACTGATCTTTTGGATTCAGAGTGATGGACCTTCTTTTCTAGTCTAAATCAATGCTGTTCGTGAGCAATAGACAGTTTATTCCATTCTCTCTCGTTTAGGACCTCTTAATGATAAAAAAGTAAGTAATTCAGAGTTTATACCTAGGTTTCTATAGCGCGAAACGGATAGGCGAAATTGCTTGCTACCCTTTTTAACAAGACCTTCCTTAGTATATATCTCAAAGATAATTTCCGCCAGATCTGTCGACCCAACTAACCCATCACTGCCCTCGGGTGGACAGGGGACGCAGAAAGAAAAAATCTCGAGTGCACCTGGGAACTGATCTTGGTCCTTGGTGTTAAGCGATGTTCTCTTACCACTGAGCTATTGGCCCCGTTCCCTTGTGCATCATTATAATCGCCTACTCCTGGACACTAAAATAGTTAAGAAACTATAATTTTAGTCTTCTGGAGGACTGGTAGCCAAGAATAACCTCAAGACAAACAGGCCTTCATGGGAACCCTGGAAAACATTTTGAAAAACAAACAGTTGTCGTTAGGGATTAGATTCCGAGTCTTGAAGTGCCCTACGTGTGGCCATCTTGTGTATACGGATGCGAAAGCTGGGACTTTACAAATGCAGAAAACACAAAAGAACATTGAGCTTTTGAAATGTGGTGCCTTGAGAAGGATGACAAGAGGATATCGTACTACTGCTCCTACACAAAAACGAACGAAAGGAAGTGCTAATCTAAAACAAACATACACAAATCAAGGAAATAATGCCCTTAATGCGGCTATCGCACAACTATCCTTTTTCGAGGACACATAGTAAGTGATAAGATAAGAATGATTACCTGGCCAAGCTAACCTGTGGTAAAATACCTGCGTAAACGCGCCCGGGGGAGAGGTGAGACAAAAGAAAAGCACTCAATAGACCAACTGATGGGGCTTAAACAAACCACCCCTAACAATCCAAGAGACCTGTTTGAAAAAGCCAAGAGACTAGCGGAGGGAATCGGAGAGAGATAATTCATTGCCCAAGTATCGAACAGCCTGGACCCAGGGCATGGAACCTAGAAGAAGAAGAAGTCCTACTTCGTTGTGTTGTTGGTTTAGTGGTGATTAGTGTTTGAAGTGTATTTTGTTTGGGTTGGGGACGTGTTTTTCATGCGAATAGTCTACGTTATTTTATTTTCTTCTAACCTTTCATTATCGAGCCACTTTCGTACCATACGAGTAACCACCAACAGTCATATATATATATATATATTTATATATATATTATATATATATAAGTATCAATCCACTTTAAGGTGACAACTGTGAATATGCTCCAATTGGAGGACCAAGCATATGTCTTGTTCAAATTGTTAAACTGTACATTCTTTGTTAATGAGTATAGTTTGATTCCTACAATGATTATGAACACAATTCTCCCCCCCCCTTTAAAAACCGCAACATTAATCAGAATAAAACCACAAGGGAGTTTTATTTGTTGTTTTGTTTTACCACTGAATGTTAGACTTTTTGTTTTTTTTTTTAAAGGGTTTTAGGGCCTTGAAACCCACATTAAGGTATATCAGCGCCGTAAAAAAGGAAGAAAATGGGATAGTAAAAAGTTCTGGAATACTTGAGACCCAAGAAAAGAAAGGGCAAAGGGGATTTGGTTAAAATGGGAAAACAGTTGACCCAAGACCCCACTATCAAAGTACTAGTTTGAGTCACCTAAAGTCTTTCAGACACAAGACCAAACCCCCCCAACAAAGGGGGAACACTCAAATGTTTACAAAACATAAAAATTTTTAAACAAAAAAAAAATTTTAGTAATAATACTAACAGAGAGATGTTTACAAGGAAAAAAAATATTAAACTCCCAAAAAAAATAAATGTGCAAGCAAAAGTGTTGTTGAAATCGTTTGAATAAAGTTTAATGCCCAAAAAAACCAAATAGTTCTTAAGCCACTTTATGCGTTCTAAGCTGTCGTTGGCTGCATTTTTTTCATTATTTTTTAATTATTATTATCTGATTAAGGATGAGGGGCTAAAGAAAGAATGAAATTAAATGCACAGAGGGTGTGTAATTTCTTGACAGTCGGCCTCTAAAGATTGCAATCTTAAAATTATCATAAAAAGATAGTGAAAATTTTACATTATGTGTATCTAGACAAATGCCCTGAACATAAGCTACATTGGGCAACTTAAGTTAGGGTTAGTAGAAAGACTTTTTATTCTCCCAATATTTTTGATTCTTTCAGATAGTTCTACATAGCTGCCAACTTTTAAAAAAATAAAAATAAGGAACCCCCTCATTTGGCCCGGGATGAGGGCGATGTGTCCCGGGAACCCCCCCCCCCCCCCCCCTTCATTGAACCCCAACTAAAAAAAGTCAGCCTTTTTAATTACTATTACTAACACTAACAAGTTTGGATGACAGAGGCTAGTCCAAATGTTCCCTCATTATCGGGTTTAGTCCCACCCACTTTTGAATCTTTAAAAAAATGACACTTTCCACAATGATTGTTGGTTTTGTTTTTAAGGGTTTTAGGGCCCGCTTCCCAACACATTTAGGTTATATCGCCCCCAGTAAAAAGGAAAGAAAATTGGATAGTAAAAAGTTCTAGAATTCCCTTTTAAAGCATCCAAGGGGAAAAGTAAGACATAGGGGAACGGGGAAAACAAATAGGGATCAGATGTTAGTTCCCAAAGGGGCCCCGTATCCCCAAATTTTGTCCCTTAGTTTGAGATCACCTATAAGTCTTATCCGGCAAAAGAACAAAATCCAACAAAGGGAAACCCACACTCAAATCCCTTACATTATACATTAAAAAAAAACCCAAATATAGTAATAAATACATAACAGAGAGATGATTTAAAAGGGAAAAAAAAATTTTAATCTCCCAAAAACAATAAATATCCCATTTGACTGCTTCCCTCCCAGCTAGGACTCCGGCGAGGGCCGGGGAAAAAAAACAAGTAATCTCATTCCAAGACAAAGACTGAAAGCATTTTGGGGAAAACAGTTTAAAAGGGGGGATAGAAGACACAGTGTGTACCTCCCTGCCCCGCTATGGGAGCTTTCCACAATGAGATCAAAATTCAGAACGGACAATATAAAGAAAAAATTTTCAACTGCCTAAAACTTTGAAAAGGACCAATACACAAGAAGCACAATTGTTAAAAAAAATGAAAAAAATTTAAGATGGTTAGAAATGCATAACTACCAACCTGGTACATCACTTGAGGGGGCCCTTTTTTTGGGGGTTATAAAAATTAGGTGAGTTCAGATAAAAAGTAGACGATTGCATAATGTTTTCTTTCATCCCCAAAATAATGGTCTGTTAATTTTTTATATATAATAGTAGTTATAGTAAAATGCCCCTCAAAATTATTAGGGGAAATTCCTACTTCTTTACTTTGCCCCAAATTTTAAACACACCTAAAAATGGAGTTATACTTTTTTTTTCTTGAACCTAAACCGTTAAAAAAAGCTTGCTTGAAAAAAAAAAAATTAAAATCAGATGAAGATTTTTTTAAAAGGGAAATTAATTTATATATTTCAAAAATTTTTAAATTAAAAATAATCATTGTCATCTTTAATCAATATAAGCAATTGATTTTCTTATTGAATACCTTCCAATCAAAAAGGTGGTTTTAATTTTTTTCTTAATTAAAAAAATTATTTGTAAAAATAGTGAAAGTATCAATATTTGTCTTAGAATTTTCAAAGTATATCGAGGCTAACATCCTTTATCCTATGAAAATCTCCAATACATTATAAAAGGGTTTTGAGTAAAATACAGGCGTCATAAAACGAATGGAACTTTTTTAATTGTTGAAAATCATTTATGATAAGGCATAATTCAAATTAAAGAGCCCCACACAAATGGAGATTATGCTCTCACTGGACACCAATAATAATTTATAATAATAATAACAAAATAGTAGTGTATAATAGTAAAATAATGGAAACAATAATAATAATTCATTAGGCTCACAGGCTTTTTTACCACAAAAAATTTTGTCAAAAAATTTCAAAATACGGGGTTTTGAAAATAAAAATAAGCCCCCTTACCCGACTCAGGGAAATCAATACGGAACAAAACCGTTTTTAACAGAACGGTTGGCGCTATGGTTCTAACCAAAAACATTTGTCTCTCAAGCCCGAGCAAATGAATGTTCATATAATATAAAAAAGGGTTTTTGCAATGATGAACAATTGTACTATATAAAGATAAAACGTTTTTTTAAACCCCCCCAAAAAATGTTTAATAACACTATACAATACAATGAATGTAATACAAATCAAATTCATGATTGTCATTACCCCGTTTTGAACGCCCCTTTCCCTTTTTTATTTATTTCTTTCTTTTTAAAAAACTTTGTCTTCACCAAAATAATTAGTGTACCTTCAGGGATTCCTTTTTGGGGAAAATACCTGTGGTGTTTTTTGAACAGAATAATTTCAGCTTTCTAGGTAATATCCCCTTGAACCATGTGCTGAAACATCTTCGAAAAAAGTTTTTAAAATAGGGGCTTGACTCTATCTGTACCCCCAAAGGGCCATGACATGTATCTCCCATTTTTTTGTTGAATTCCTCCCTTTGGGTTTTAGTTTGTTTTGAAGAACAGTAAGCTGATTTGGCACTCCTGCCTTAAAACCCTCAAATATTTCTTCTTGATTTGCAGCTGTTACTAGGGTGTTCCAAAATTTTCATTTGAGTCTCTATTCACTACAAAGTCATTTGTTTCAATGTTACAATTTCCCTTCCCCAGTGCCCCATGCCTTTTGGGTTTTCAATTTGACCCAAAAAAAAAGACCCCAAATTCTGTTATTTTGTTTTTTCAAGGGACACTGGGTAAAAAGTTTTGATTGATTGATTAACCCCCGTCCCATATGTCGATAGAAGACATCTCTCTCGTGTTGTGGGAAATTTTTGTAAGGCAAAATTTTAAAACGAAGCTCGGTGCCTGAATTTTCAGTATTAACAAAAAGGGGTTTTCCCTTTAAATTTCCCTTTTCTAAGGAAATGACATTTTTGATGGCCAAAAAAACCCCTTTCATGATCTTTGGATTTTTCTGGGTTTGGAAAAAAAAATGGGTTGTCTGAAATATCAAAAGCTTTCGCTCCTGTGCAAGGGTTTTCCTTTAAAAGGGTGAATTTTGTCATTGGGGGTTTTACACGGGACCACATTTGCTTCCCTTTCCCGACTGAAGGCCAGCTTATTTTTCCCCAAATAACGCTTTTTCCAGGGATCGTGACTGTTGTCAAGCTGGGGTCAACCCATACACCTGAACTGCTTTATTCCCCCCTTTTTTAAAAAAATCCTTGGGGTTTCCCCCCCCTCTCTCGCATTAAACATTGTAAGCCTAGCTCGATGACTTGCGAAGGCCCAACAAAAAAATATGTGAATCAAATAATTTTATAATTTTATCCTACCCAAAAAAGGACCCTCTCTTCAGTAAAAATTTGCCCTGCCTTTTTTTATATCATTCTCTAATGGCATCTCTTTGGGTTTCTCAAAAATTTTTTTTTCTTTTTCTTCACATTGAACTCGGCTGTAAAAAAAAAAACATCCCAATTTTAATCCAGGGCAGCTTTGAAAAAAAATCTTCTCTGCGGATTCTTCCATTTTTTTTTGCATTATATATTCCCTTTTAAGAAAAATTAAAATTTAAATTTTTCAATATAAAAACCAATTGAAAGCTTCAAAAATGCTTTCAAATCCCCTTTCCCCTTTCAAA
>NW_027627954.1:0-4740 GCF_034508935.2 Berghia stephanieae | reverse complement strand
AAAATATTCGTTTCAACCAAAGTCATTACTAGATCCCTCTCTCACCCACTTCTTGAGACCGCCGGATTTCGTTCTACCACCACCATCGCGAATAATTTTGACCACCCGTTAAGCTTAATAGCCAATATTCTCAACACAAACATATAAACCATAGAAACGATTGAGACATTGAGTATGCTCCGGTGTATGGGTGAATTTTTAATTCAGAAAAGTGAGTGGAGCAGGCACTTATGTTGGTAACAACAAGAATGAAGTGAATAGAAAAGTGCCAGAAGACAATAGAGAATAAAAATTTTTTTCGCGGCGGTGGTGGGGTTTGAACCTGCGACCTTATTGGTACGACAACTCCGCCTGGCAGGTGAGAGCGTGGCTCTACCGTGTGAGCTATCACGAACACAAAAATATCGTTTCAAACTCAAAGTCATTACTAGATCCCTCTCTCACCCACTTCTTGAGGACCGCCGATTCGTTCGTACCCACCATCGCGAATAATTTTGACCAGCAGTTAAGTTTAATAGCCAATATTCCAACACAAACATATAACATAGAAACGATTGAGACATTGAGTATGCTCCGGTGTATGGGGTGAATTTTTAATTCAGAAAAGTGAGTGGAGCAGGCACTTATGTTGGTAACAACAAGATTGAAGTGAATAGAAAAGTGCCAGAAGACAATAGAGAAAAAAAATTTTTTTTTCGCGGCGGTGGTGGGGTTTGAACCTGCGACCTTATTGTACGACAACTCCGCCTGGCAGGTGAGAGCGTGGCTCTACCGTGTGAGCTATCCACGAACACAAAAATATTCGTTTCAAACTCAAAGTCATTACTAATCCCTCTCTCACCCACTTCTTGAGACCGCCGATTCGTTCGTACACCACCATCGCGAATAATTTTGACCAGCAGTTAAGCTTAATAGCCAATATTCTCAACACAAACATATAACATAGAAACGATTGAGACATTGGTATGCTCCGGTGTATGGGGTGAATTTTTAATTCGAAAAGTAGTGGGCAGGCACTTATGTTGGTAACAACAATGATATGAAGTGAATAGAAAAGTGCCAGAAGACAATAGAGAATAAAAATTTTTTTCGCGGCGGTGGTGGGTTTGAACCTGCGACCTTATTGGTACGACAACTCCGCCTGGCAGGTGAGAGCGTGGCTCTACCGTGTGAGCTTTCACGAACACAAAAATATTCGTGTCAAACTCAAAGTCATTACTAGTTCCCCTCTCATACCCACTTCTTGAGCACGTCCGATTCAAAGGGTTTTTATTCTCTATTGTCTTCTGGCACTTTTCATTCACTTCATATCTTGTTGTTACCAACATAAGTCCTGCTCCACTCCTTTTCTGAATTAAAAATTCACCCCATACACCGGAGCATACTCAATGTCTCAACGTTTCTATGTTATATGTTTGTTGTTGAGAATATTGGCTATTAACTTAACTGTGGTCAAAATTATTCGCGATGGTGGTGTACGAACGAATCGGCGGTTCAAGAAGTGGGTGAGAGAGGGATCTAGTAATGACTTTGAGTTTGAAACGAATTTTTTTGTGTTCGTGGATAGCTCACCGGTAGAGCCCCGCTTCACCCCAGGCGGAGTTGTCGTACCAATAAGGGCGCAGGTTCAAACCCACCACCGCCGCAAAAAAATTTTTTATTCTCTATTGTCTTCTGGCACTTTTCTATTCACTTCATATCTTGTTGTTACCAACATAAGTGCCTGTCCACTCACTTTTCTGAATTAAAAAATCACTCCATTGGCTGGGAGAAGAGACATCAGCATAGTGTTTTTGTCATGTTCTTTTTTAAGCACGACATTCTGTCGACCTTTCCCCTCTCGAGGGCCCAGCTTTCTAATGGGGAGAAAGACTAGACAGGATTATGCCAGTTCAATTGCCTTTTGAGTGTATCAATGTGGACATGGACCAATAGATCAATCAAAAGATGAGCGCGAGTCCTCTGTAATCCTTTCTTATTGTTCATGGCCCAGTAGAGGAAACAATGCACAGTGTAGGAATTGCAATCAAGTGGTCAGACAATGTAAACAAACACACGGCATTGGGTTGACTGCGATCAAATTTCAACCTTGTGATGCAGACAGGGAGTTCTGAGTCAATTAGCTGTCGTGTCAGGTAATCCTTTGATGTCAGTTAACAAGCCCTTTCGCGTCTGACCTATTCGGGGTCAGAGGGGGCAGTGGAATTGCGTTGACGGAAAGCTTTTTTCCGCGTGACACGATATTAATGTGCCGACCTAGTTCAATGTGAAACGCATTTTCTTACCTTTTTTTGGGTTGTATTTTTTTGATTTTTTTCCCCAAATCAAGATGGAATCAAGATGTAGTGATTAAGCGGAGGTGTGCGATTAAGCGGACGATTATATCGAAAAAATTCCTTTTTTCGGGAATGTGTAGCGTGTAAGCGGAGTGTGCGATTAAAACCCATGTGCGATTAAGCGGGTGAACTGTATGACCATTGTTTTGGTTTTCCGCCGCCATTTTGTTTTTTGTTTTTTGAAAAAAATAAAGGTAGTGCAAAGCAGTCCTGGTTGTTGTTTTTTCTATTAGGGTTAGCTCAGGTCAGAGGATTTTTTTTTTCTATTAGGGTTATTTTATTGGTCTTAGTAAAGGTGTAGGCTGTTTCTTTTTTCCTATTACGGTTAGTTTAAGGTACTAGGTGTTATTCTTTCTTAGGGTTAGTTATGGGAATATTTGGGTTGTTTCCTTAGCACGAGGAGTTTTCCCTCGAGTGCTCTGACTCTGAGGCACCAATCACCAAGTATCTTCAGTCTTCAACTTCAATAGTAGCCCTTCTTTATTTCATCAGTTCGAAAGTAGACAAAAATTAAACTTGTTAAAAATGACTTTGAATGCCTCTTTATCTTCATTTTCTGTTTCCATGTGGCGACAAAGGCGGTTTTCCAAAAGATCCACAACTCGACTGAATATTGAAATGGGTGCCCTTGGAGAAATTGACATAGGGCAGCATGCGATTTCTTTTCTGGAATCTCAACTCTTTTAAGTTCCAAATAACCTGACTGATTTCATTTAATGTCTCTCGTTTAGAATCAATTTTCATCAATCAAGGGTCTGCTGAATTTCAAACCATTTTTTAAATCTATCTTATAGATCTAGGTCTCAGTCTTTTCTTCCCACAACGTCGACTTTTTCCCTGTTTATGTTTGGGACTGTTGACTTCTTGACTTCAAACTAAAACCTCAAATAACCTTTGAACCGAATCGGACCTTTTCCTTTATTTCGTCCTTGACATTGACGTGATGCTGAATGTCCAATTCGGCTAAAATCCCAAATTATGAACCTTTTTAACCGGCTTTCTCACACTTAAAAATTATAATTTTCCTTACAATAGTGATTCTAACGTTGAGACCTGGTGTGATATTTTAACATTCATTGTTTTCCTTTTTCTAATCATGGCTAGTTTTCGAGATATTTTCTTCTACTAGATACTCTGATTATACATGGAACCAGTTAATACTGAAGTCATCCACGATTACTTGATTCTTACTTAAATTTATGGTATCGATTTCATTTAGACCTACTCAGTCCCCAGAGCCAAGACCCTGACCCCAGAGCCTACTTCTCTGCGAGTTTAGAGTTTAGAGCAGTTTAGAGAGTTTATCCACGTGGTGCTTGATCTGCACATATAGCTGAAATGGTGGGTTTTTCTCCCGGTTGGAGGCCATTTTTGTCATCTGTCCCAAGACCAGCCACTAGCTTTTTTTATATAGCGCAATATCCACTAAATATGATCAAAGCGCTTTACAGGGGGTCCCTGGCCAACAGCAACATTTAACATTTAGGCCGGGACATGACGCCTGTTAGGCGATGTTAAATTTTTTTGGACAGAGACAACGCTGTTAACGGCCAGGTACTCGTTTTACACATGAGTGCGGTGAGAGGATGTGAGTAAAAGAGCCGTCTCCAAGGACTCAACTAGGCTCGAACTCAGGACCTTCCGATCCGAAGCGAGTGTCATACCCCAAGACCACATAGCCCCACATGTCCAGTCCATTTCCACATTCTCTTCTTTCAAGCTTCAGATACTGGTTCAATTTCGACGTGTACTTATTTGCAGGTCTGATAACCGAAATTGGTTTTGGGTCATTGTTTCAGTGGAAATACTCTCAAACCAACGCAAAACATATTTCAGTAAAAACCATGGAAACATAATTGCGTTCGGTTTTCAGATCTGCTAATACTAATATGAACGTTTAGTTATAGTAGAATGCTCGATTTTAACCTGCAACTGCAACACCACAACGCCAGAATTATTATAGGAATATATGTGAGTGTGTATATCACTCCCATTATGGGGCCACAAACACACTATATATGATGTCATTCTTTCCTTTTACATGAAGAAAAATATCCACAAACGATGCAAAGGAAAGAAGGACATCATCTGGAAGCAAAGAAAACCCACTACTAATAAAATTAGGGGCAAAAACAAAAAACATAAAGGTATAAATACACCATATAATATCAGCGGCCCTCACAAATATAAAATTGGCCCCAAAGGAGCTGGTCAAGTATATTTTTTTTAAAAAAAACTTGAGCCTTCAAAGAGCACGCTATTCCCCTTTAATTTTACTCTAAGTGCATTACAAGTCAACAGCAACACTAAATGCTAGAAGAAATGCCAATAGCGCTGTTACAATTGTTTTCGGAAGAAACAACGCTGTGTTGGGTGAGTGAGAAATGCGAAATAAAATGCCGTT
>NW_027627953.1:0-4744 GCF_034508935.2 Berghia stephanieae | reverse complement strand
GGGGGGAAAAAAAAAGGGGTGTTGTGTGTGTGTGTGTAATTTTTTTAGAATAAAATTAACGATGGCACTATCACTGTGTAGCGTTGTTCTAAGTAGAGAGGGGTGGGCGCTCCTAAAGCTGGGGTCCGATAATGCTAAAAAAGAATAATGTGAATAAAATAATCGGGGGAACAACAAAAAATGGGTGTTTCGGGAAAAACCCTTTGTGGGCCAAACAAAAAAAAAAACAAAAAAAATGAAATGCGAAAAATTGGATGTTTATCAACATGGTTGGGGGTGTGAAAAAACGTTGGGGTGGTGTGATAAAAATGATGGCCGGGAAAATGAAATTTCTAGAAAAAATGGCGATAAAGACAAAATAGAAATTTTAATGTGTCCGAGTATAGTAGTAAAGTTTAATGTGTGTAGTAGTAGTAGTGTATAGTAGTAGTGGGGAGTAGTGTAGTAGTTTTAGTGTAGTATGAGTGTGTAGTGGTAGTATTTATTTTAGTTGTGTATAGTAGTGTAGTATTATTATAGTAGTGTAGAAGTAGAATAGTAGTAGTAGAAATAGTGTAGTAGTAGTGGGTTGTATTTGTAGTAGTGTAGTGTTGTAGTAGTGTAGAGTAGTAGTAGTAGTAGTATTTGTAGTAGTAGTAGTAGTAGTTTTAAAATAGTGAAAGTATAGTAGTAGTAGTAGTAGTGTAGTATAGTAGTAGTGTAAAAGTAGTAGTAGTAGTGTATTTTTTTAGTAGTAGTAGTGTGTAGTAGTAGTGTAGTGATAATAGGAAAGTAGTGTAGTAGTGAATAGTAAAAAGGGTGTAGAGTTTAGTAGTTGTTGTAGTAGTGTAGTTGAAAAAGTATTGTAGGGGTAGTAGTTATTTAGGTTAGAGTAGTAGTAGTAGTAGTAGTGTAGTAGTAGTAGTAGTGTAGTAGAGTAGTTGTTGGTAGTAGTAGTTGTATTTGTAGTAGTAGTAGTAGTGTAGTAGTAGTAGTATTTGGAGGGGGAGGGGAGGGGAGGAGTAATGAAAATAGTGAAAGTACCCCGCAGCGTAGTAGTGTAGTGTAGTAGTGTGTAGGAGGAGGAGGAGGAGGGGAGGGGAGGAGGAGGAGGAAAGTTACAAAAACGTGTGTGTGGGGGGGGGGGGAAAGGGGAGTCCCGGGAGAGTGTTTTGAGTGGGCAAGATGATGAGTGTGTGTGTGATTGTGGAATCTTCGAGAAAAGAAAAGAAAAAAAAAAACAAAAAAAAAAAAAAAAAACAAAAAAAAAAAAATAAATAAAAAATTAAAATAAAAAACTTTTCGGGTATCCTTGTTTAATCGTTGTAAAATTTACTTCCCCCAGCTGAGACAAAGATTTTGAAATTTAGCCCCAGATAGTTTTTTAAAACCCCTGTTTAAATCGCGGGTTAAATTTCCCCCCGTTTGCCCCTGTTTATCTTGACTTCGCGTGTCCGGTTTTATAAATTATTAAACGTTTTGTTGAGACTACGGATTTGTCAGGACTATGTCGTAGTCCGTCATGAATTAGGCCTGCGAATTCTCTTTTAAAAAATTGATGTTCGTGCTTTTGTAAGCATTAAAAATCAAATGTTCCCTTTTTAAACCCCTTATGAAAACTACAGTTGTCCATTTCTGTAGCTACAAACAAATCCCTTATTCATTGAGGGGGGTTTAAATTTCTATAACTCATTTGAGCCGGTTACTTAACATTACCGGAGGCAAAAAAAATTTGAAACTTTATTTATAAAAAATTTGTAAATGTTAATAAAAATTTAAATCGTTCCTTTTTTGACTTGTGATTTTAAAAAGGTTTTCTGTTTCTGCTTTTCTGTCCCTGTCCCCGCCCAATAACCCCTGACAACGCCGGTGAACTTTAAAAAATAAGGGATAAAAAGAAAAATTTTGAATAACCCAACTTTTTTCTTTTTAAATAAATTTAATAGACAAATGGATGTATTATTGGAAATTTTAACTTCTTAAATTATTTTTTGTTTCAAGTTTTTTTTGGCATGTGGTACAATCGTTCATTTCCAGTGTTTATTTAAGCCCCTTTGAGTGTAATGCCCAATGAAAATGCCAGAACATTGTGTATATATCACTGTGTTATACACGGACGTTTTTTTTAAAAAAATAAAAAAAGTTAGTAATGACATAATATTATGAAAGGGAAAAAAGTAAGTAAATAAATTAAATAAAATTTGTTTTTTAAAAAAAAAAAAAAAAAACGTAGAGGTAGTGTTTAGTGTTACTTAAAAATAAAACCAAAACGAAGTGGCAAAAATTTTCTCTCGTTTTCTGTGAAGGCTGGGGAATGGAAAGCTCTGTCTAGGGCGAAATCGGTGTGGGTTCGTTTCCCGAAGGCTCTACTGTTCAATTTTTCTAGTATCATTATTTGTTTTGTGTGTGTGTGGGGGGGGGTGGTATGCTTTTGTTTTTGTTTTGTTTTGTTTGGTTTTTTTTTGGTTTTTTTCTTTGTTGGCTGTTTTTTTTTTCAGGGTTTGTTTTTTTTTTTGGTAGATTTTTTTTTAATTGACCTACATAATGTTGCAAATGATAAATTTCCCACCCCCTTTTTTTTTTTAAAACTCTCTCTCTCTCTCTCTCTCTCTCTTTTTCTCTCTCTCTCTCTCTCTCTCCTCTTTTGGTTTTTCTTGGGGGGGGGGGGGGGCATTTGTTTTAAAAAAGTTTGAAAGGGAAAGACTTTAATTTATTTTTATTCATTTTTTAATTTATCTTATTTATCTGTTTTTTGTTAAATTTTGGTGAAAAACGAGTAAGGGGGTTGTTTTGTCGCGAGTAAATGGCTGTAAACCCACGAAAAAAAGTTATCAAAAAAATTCAAATTACGCTTGAAAAAAAAAAACACTCATCCCCCGTGGAAAAAGTTGAAAAAAAAATACAACGCCCAAGAAGCCAAATTTTGTTGGGAAATGGTTGAAAAAATTCTAGAAATTATACCCTTAACAAAAATTAGCTTTTTAAAAAATTTGGTTTTAATCCATAAATGTGTAAAAGGGTTTAAAGGGGTCCCCAGCCCCAAACCGCAACAATTTAACATTTAGGCGGGGGGCTGAGGTTAGGCGTGTTAAAATATTTTGGACAGAGCAAAGTGGTAAAGGCCCGGTATTTTTTGCCCTGGTAGTAAAAGAATGCCAGTAAAAGCTTCTACAAAGGACGAATATGCATCGAGCGGGTCGATTCCGGACCTTCCCTCCCAAAAAAGAGGTATACCCTAGACCACATAGCCGCAAATTTGTAGGTTTTGTGTGTTTTCAGAGGGGTTAACCAATTTTTACGCCTACAATTTTTTCTCATTTTGCACAGATTCAAAACCCCCCCTCGTTTTTTCTAATTTTTTCTTTTTTTTTTTGCCTTTTTATTTTTTTTTTAGTCAGATATTTTTATATTATTGTTTTTGTGTGTTGGTACCATATCCCGTTTGGGGGGGTAATCTGGTATTTTCACTAAACGAATAGCTTAAATTTATTTATTCCTGCCCAAAGGGAAAGGGAGAGGTGTAGTACGAACAGTACTTGCTCGGTCAATTAGTCGTCCCGGGTTTTCGTGGAATCGATGTTTTTTGGGGAAGGTAAAATACTCAGAATCGCCAGTCGGGGTTTTTATAAATTCCCCGATGAAGTTGCGAGTAAAATCTAATCAAAAAAATTACTTTCTAAAAACCAAAATTTAATGGCTGATGAGTAAAATTTGTTCCATCAAAGGGCGGAAGTCTCGTGTAACTCTTTTTGTTCCCTACTCATTGGAAGTGTGTTTAACCAGTCATTCAAAGTGCTATTTAAAGAATAGGTTACTATCAATCATAAGGTGGATAACAAATTTTTGTTGAAGGATGTATAGACCCGATTTTTAGGATTGCGGGGGGTAAAAGGGGATGGTGGTTTATTTTTATTTCGGTCGCATTTTTTATTTGCTAGAAAATAGATGGTGTGCGCTTGGTAGAAAAGCTACAACATTGCCCTCCCGGGAAATTTTAAGGGCCCAAAACACAAAATTGGAGTGTAACCTTTAAAATTAAAAATCTGGTTATTACGTTTAGTGAGATTATATTAGCGGGATGGCAAAAAAAAAAACAAAAACAAAGACCCAAATGACGTCAACTTATTCTATCTATAAGGTAACTCACTAGGAAAAAAAAAATCAATTTTTCACAAAGGGTTTTATCCCCAGGCGAGTGGTTTTCACTTCCAAAGAGATTGGAACAGTTTTTTTTGTTTTTACTTTACACTTTTGTTCCCCATACCCCAATAATAAATTTTAACAGGATGAAGAAAATTTATTCGAACTTGACGTACGCGGAAAGCATCGCTATGTTTTTAAAAAGTTGAGTGATGTCGGTATGTTTTTTGATTTCCTCGGTGATATTTAAGCGAGTACTTAAATTTGTCTGGGTCGTCGGTTTCCGAAAAATTGGTTATTTATGATAAAAGGGGGGGAAAAAATTTTAGTTTTATTTTCGAGTCAAAAATAATATGAATGTTAAACGTTAAAAACACTCAACTTAAACGGCATTTCGTGTTTACCCCGGGGTTTTTTTTTCCATCCTATTTTTTTTTAATTTCTCTGAGCAAATATAGGGTTTCAAGCTTATGTTTTTGTTTTTTTGTGTTTATGATAATGAATAAAACTTTTTTGTAATGTCATTTTTTAAAACATTTTTTCAATTTTTAAAAATAGCAAAAAACTTAGGATTTAAAGAGTTAAGTAACTGTCTTGGAGAAAAAAAAAAAAAAACATAAATGTA
>NW_027627952.1:0-4740 GCF_034508935.2 Berghia stephanieae | reverse complement strand
TGAAAGCTTTGTTCGGCGGGTCCCTTTCCGTCCGATATGGGGGTTTCGGCAGTTTTCCCCCCCTTTCCGTCGGGTTCGCCGCGCGTCTTTTATACTTATTCCCCGCATACCCCCACGAACCCCTCCTGGGGTGTACATCGGCGGGCCCCGGGGAAATTGAGGAGGGGGGGTGGGGAGATTTCCCCCGTGGTGGGGGGGAAACCCCTGATCGGGGGGCCCCCGGGGCCGGCCCGCCCGGTAGGAGTGCCCCGCTCAGCCCCCGAGAAGAGGTTGGGGAGGTGTAGGGGATTTTACGGCGGGGCCCGGTGACTTCCCCCAGGCCGCAATTTGCGTTAAAGGTCGATGTTCAATGAGGCAGTGCAGTTACACGAAAAAATTTTCGGGGGCCCGCATTTATCGAGGCGACCCGGTGACCCAGAAAAGGGTTTAAAAATTTATTTTTTGTTAAAGGGGCCCAAACCCGACGAAAAGGGGGGGGGGGAAAGGGTTTTGGGCGCGGGGTTTTATCGGGGGAAGCCCCCCCCCCGTTTATCGGTGGCCCGGGCCCCCCGGGGAGGGGCCCGGCCTGGGAAAGTTTTTTTTAATTCCCCCGTCGGGGGGGGGCCGGGGGCAAAACAAAAATGGGGACGTGACCCTTTAGAAGGTTCCCCTCCCGGTCCCCTTGTTACGATTTTTCCCCTTGGGGCAGGCAGTTCGGGGACATGGGGAGACTGCGATTTCAGGACCCAAAAGCCCCGTTGGGCCCCCGGGGCCTGGTGCGGTCCCCCAAAGGTAGGAGGGGGGTGAAAAAGGGGGGGGCGTGTGGCCCGGGAAACAAACCGTGATACGTGGCTTTCCCCATTTAGGAATCGCAGGAAGAGCCCCGGGAAATGAAGACTTAGTTGGTTAAACCCGCGGGGTTGGCCCCCATGTAGACAGGGGACCCCCAGGATCTAAGGGAACACAAAAAGTTATGGTATCTGTAGCATGCTCGAGGTAATTGCGGGGGAAAGGGCCCTGCGGGCGGGGCCGGGGCAGTTTTGAGTGGGAAAAACCGACCCCCGAGGACCCAAAACGCCCCCCCAAACCCGTGGGGGCCCCCCTTGACCCCTTTTGTTATCCCCCAGGGCAGAGTTTTTCCCCCCTTATGGGAAATAAACCCGAGGTGTACGGGTACCCGGTGAACCAACCCCCCAATATGAAAACCTCATTGAAAAACACGCGGGCCCGGCCCCGGTTTTAGTTTTTGTTGGGGGCAAATTGAGCCGAAGGCCCCATTGGTGGTGTTCCCGGGTAAATTCCCTTTTTTAAATTTTCCCCTTTTCGACCGTACCCCCCGGAAACCCCGGCATTGATTTTTGGGGGGTCGGAGGTTAAGGGGGCCCCGGAAAACCGGTCGGTGGTTTCCTGTGGAATACCGCGGTACTGATCGGTTTTTCCCTGATTTGTTCATGACCCAAAAAAGGGGGTTCTTGGGGGTTTGTTGTCTTGTTCCCCCCCGGTCGTGGATTACCCCCCGCGGTATTTAGCCCCCCGGGGTTTTTGATCCCCCACCCCCCCGGGGGCCCCGGTGTGGTTACATTGGGGGCCGGGGGGTTAAACAATCGTTGAGAAAGGGCTGTGGACCCGATGCTTTGACCCCCCCAAAATTGATTCAGGGGAAAGGTCCCTTAGTGTGGCCAGAAACCCCACGTCCCAAGGCAAGGGTTTTAAGAAAAAAAGGGGGACCGGGGGGGCCCGGACCCCCGGCGAGATCCGTCGGAGGGGGTTGGGGCCCCGGGAAAGGGGAAACCGCTTGCTCCCCCCCAAAAACCCACGACGGTGAAAATGGGGGCAACCCCCCCGGGTTTGTCGTTTTCCCCCAAGGACCCAAAATAGAGCTTTTTAAAGCAGAACTAAAAAATACGCCATCGGAGGGGAATTCCCGGGGCGGCCCCAAGGCTTGTGATAGGTCTTTCAAGGCAGTTTTTGGTTTCCCCGTCAACCGAGTAGGTGATGCAAACCCCCCCCGAAATTTTTTCATACCCCCCCGGCTGGGAGGGGGAAAAAGTTGGCGCCTGCTGCCCCCCTTAAGGTAAAAAGGTCTGCAGGCCCCTCCCCGGGATGAACTGCCTCCGTCCGTACCCAAAAGGGGGGTTTTTGGGGGTTTAAAATTTGATGGGACGGGGAAAAAAACGGGACGCCGTAAAGGGTGTCAAACCCAAGGTTCCGCCCCCGGGGGGGGCGGGTTAACCCCCCGGCCCCCGGTAACCCCCAATAAAGGGGCCCCCCCCCGCGGAGGAAACCCCTTTTGGGGGGGGAAATTGTGAGTATTGCTTGGGATTTTTACGGGTGTCCGGAAAAAAAATCCCCCACCCGTGTTTTTTCCCCCAAAAAATGAGAGTTGGGTTTCCCCTTCTGTGAAGGGTGAAAAGGGGTTGCATGGTTCCCTCAAGCCCAAGCAAAGATAAGGCGGGAAAAAAACCCGGTGGTACCCAATTTCCCCAACCGGGGGGGCCCCGGGGAAGGGGGGGTAGGGCGCCCGACCGCCCCCCAAAAACCCCGAGAAACCCCAGGCTGACCCCTTCCCCGAGGGCCCCTTCTCGATCTACCGCCCCAAACTTTCCCCCTTCGGTTTCGTGGGGGTGGATGCCCCGACCGGGACACGTCGGTAAAAAAAACTAGGCCCTTCCCGGGGGTAACTGGGACCAAAGGATCTAAACCCCCGCTCGTCCAGGCGTGGTGAGTGGGGTCCCGGGGGGCCCCCCGCGGCCTTTCGGTGCCTTGCTTCAATTTAAATTTTTTCCGAAAAACCCCCCCCTTCCTATATAGTAAAAAACCCCTGGTAAGGTCCCCTTTTTCCTTTGGGATTACAAAAAAAAAGGGGTTGGGGCCCTTTGGGCCCCCAAAAGAGCCGATCGCGGTTTCCCCCATTTGGAAAGTGGGGGGAAAAAGGTTTTTAAACCCGGGGGTTTAACGGGGGCCCCTAAGGGAAAGGCCCCCAAGTTAAAACCCCGGTCGGAATGGGGAGGCCCCCGGGGCTTTAAGGGGGGGGTTTTTTTTCATTAAAATTTTTTGAAGGGGGGAAAGGCGTGCCCAAAAATTTTTTCCCCCGGCCCGGGGCCCTTCCCCCGGGAGGCCCCCGGGGTTTCCCCTTTGGGTTTAGCGAGGTTTTCCCCCGGGGGGCCCCTGGGAAAGCCGGAAAAGAGGGGAAAAAATGTATGAAAAAAAGTAAAAAAGGGATTTAAACAGGGGGGTTGGGGCCCGGGGGCCCCAACTGATCGACCCCAAAGTGCGATCCCCCGATCTAGCGAATTTTGGGGGAAAATTTTTTAAATCCCCAAGCGAGTACGGGGCCCCCAAAAGGGAAGGGGGGAAGTTAAAAACCGGCCCGGGAAAAGGGGATTTTCCGGTGGATCTAGGTGGGGGGTTTTATTTCATTCAAATTCGCCCCGTAGAAAATTTGCGGCCCAATTTTTTTTGGGCCCCCCGGGGGGTTTCCCGGGGAGCGTCCGGCGAAATTTCCTTTCGGCCGTAGCGAAGTTTTTTCCCCCGGGGGACGCCGTGGGTAAACCCTCAAATCGCAAAGGCGAAAAAATCTTTTTGAATAAAGCTCCCAAACGGGATTTAAACCCCCCGGGGGGGTTTTGGGGGGGCCCCGGGGGGCCCAACTCGATCGACCCCGGTCGTCGATCGCCAAAATTTTGGGGGAAAGTAGGGGGAACGGTTTAAACTCCCCCAAGGGGTACGGGAAAAGGGAAAGGCCCGAATTTAAAAACCCCGGGCGGCAAGGGGGAGGGGTGCGATCATAGGGGGTGGGTTTATTTATTAAATTTTTGTCGTAGGGGAAAAAGGCTGCCCCAAAATTTTTTCCCCTCGGCCTCGGGGGGCCCTTAAACCGGGGGGGGCCCCCGGGGCTAGGCCTTTCGGGTGGGCGAGAGTTTTCTTCCCCCGGGGGCGCCGTCGGAAAAGTCGAATCGCGAGGCGATAAAATGTATAAATTAAACCCCAAAAGGGATTTGAACCAGGGGGTTGGGCCCGGCCCCGTGGGAACTGTTGCCCCCGAGTCGTCGATGCCTTAGCAAAGTAGCGGGAAGGGAAAAAACATCGAAAAGGAAATTTGGGCCCCTAAGGGAACCCCCAAAATTCAAAGGTGGATGGGGGGGAGGGTTTTTATGGGTTGGGGGGTTTTATTTCATTCAAATTCGCCCGAAGGGGGAAAAGCGTAAAAAAAGGTTTTTTCCCCCCCGGGGAGGGTTCCCGCGGGGGCCCCGGCGTGAGTCTTCTGGCCCGGGGGTTAGCGGGGTTTACCCGGGGCGCCGTGCGGTAAACCCTCGAATCGACGAGGGTAAAAGTATAAATAAAGCCCCCAAAGGGGTTTTGAACCCGGGGGTTTGGGCCCCGGCGGGGGCCAACTGATGAGGGAGTCTCGATCCCCGGGACTCTAGGAAGTAGGGGAAAAGGTTTTAAAAAACCCCAAGGGGAAGTACGGGGCCCCTAAGGGGAAAGGGGCCCAAAATTAAAAAAACCCGGGGGCCCTGGGGAGGAGGGGACATAGGTGGTTTGGTTTTTTTTAAAAAAACGCCCCGTAGGGAAAATGCGTGCCAATTTTTTTCCCCGGGGGCCCCTTCGGGGGGTTCCGGGGGCGTCCGGGGGTAGGGTTTTGCCGTGGGCGGTTCAAAACCCAGGGACCCCCCTGGGTTTAAGCTAAAACGCGAGGCGAAAAAAAGTATGAAAAAGCCCAAAACCCGGGTTTTTAACCCCGGGCCCGGGTTTGGCGGC
>NW_027627951.1:0-4741 GCF_034508935.2 Berghia stephanieae | reverse complement strand
TGCTGTGCTGCTGTGCTGCGCTGCTACTACTCTACTACTACTACTCCCTACTACTATACTATCCCGGACGACGACGACTATATTCACTACTACTATACTACTACTATACTCTTACTATATACTATTTCCTACAATTATTACTCCATCATTAGCTCTCTGATTTCTAAAATACTGTAGCAAAAGCTTACTTATAAAGGATCTGCGTTTCGTTCAGCCATAATGTTTTTTTAATAAAAGCTTTGTAGGATTTATCGTAAGATATTTTTTTTTTCACATTTTCCCCCCAAATAATAAAAAAATAAAAAAAATTTGTATTAAAATTTACTTTCAGTTTTGGGAATTTCAAAAAAAGTCAAAAGCACGTGAAATTTTATCACTCTGTTTTTTTTTCTCAAATAATTTTTGATTTTTAACGCCCAATGTTTCATTAGAAAAACAAGGGTGATTCCTGTTGACCAGACGTTTTTTTGAGGGTTAATAGTGCTTTTTATGGGTCCCAAAATCGAGGGTCCGGCGGAAGGACGTAATTTTTTTCATTAATTATTTCTATTTATTTTTCCATTTTTCTTTGTGGTTCCCTTTGGGGAAAATAAATATGAAGAATCAAGGAAGAACCCCCTCGGCTGCAAGCAGAAAATTTAAAAATGAGGTGTGGTGTTTTATTCTATTTTAAAAAAAATGGTGAATTTTTGAATTATTGATTGATGTGGAGTGGGGTGGGGGGGGTTTTAGGAACTAAGCATTATAAATTCAATGATGGGATTTGGCTTGCCTTTGAGTACAAATGGGGGGTTGATAACCGAATGCAAGTATTGGGTTGATTAACTTGGACATATTTAGTGTTGATTTTAGGTATTTTCAATACAACAAAATGCATAAATTTTAGCGAGAAAAACAAAAATAAGGTTCATACTCCCAATGCTCAGTGTTCCATATGTGCCCCGACATGAAAAAAATAATAGTTCCCCTCAGGACGGAAATAACTTAAAAAACATTTTCACAAAGCATGAAATGACACATCCGTTTCTGTTTGGGAAAAGGAAAGGAAAATGCAAAACTCAGCGATGCAGAAAATAAACCCCTAAAAGAAGAAATTGGCCCAAAAATTTTCTAATAAAAAAAATTTGCCCCTAGAAGAACTCAAAAAGCAGTATTATTTTAAAAGGGGTCCAGATATAAGGGATCGGAAGAAGAAAAAACATGAGCCATCGGGCTCACTAAATTTTTATATCATTGCAGACTTGTCTTTTAGACGTTACAGATTTATGCATTTAGAAAGGGTCTTTTTAAAATAAAATTTTTTAACATGTTTTTCTTTTTTAGATTTAGTTAAGAGAATACAAAAAATTTTTTTATTTTTATGGGTTTTTAAAAAAAAAATATTGTTTGGCCCCTTTGGCTTTCCTTACAAAAAAATGTTCCCCAATTTCCAGGAGAAGTGGGTATCCAAGAAACGCCTTTTGAACCCCAAGAAGCCCTTTAAAACACTGTATGAAGATCTGAAGTCTCAAGTCAATTTCCCCAGGCAGGAAGTTAATAGAGGGAGGAATACCAGGCAGGTAGAATGTCTTTCTTTCTTTGTAAAATGGGTCAGTGTTTTTTGAATTTAAAATAAAGAGAAAGTCGCCCTCTTGGTCTTGGGTTATGCGCGTTTGTGGTTTGTAGTATGACACTCACTTTTGGTGGGAAAGATCCTGGATTCGAGGCTTCTGGGCCCGTAAAGTTGAATCCTTCGAATAGGTCTTTTATTACATTCTCTAAACCATACTCAGGCATAAAATGAGAAAATTGCTGTTAACAGTGTCTGAAAACAATTGTAATATCGCATAACAGGCATCATGTCTCGTGCTATATGTTACATGTTGCTGTTGGTCATGGACCCTTTGTAAGACTTTGAGCACGTTTAGTGGATATGGCTTTTATAAAAGCTCAAGTTATTTATTTCCATATTCAAGAAACAAACCCACATTGCTCTCTTTGCTGATTCTTGTAGCTATTAAAAATTGTTTTAATAAAAGTATATAAAAGTTAACCCCCTCCTCACCAACTATAGGAAAATCGTCCATTTGTTAAAGATACAATGAACATTTTTTAAATTCAGATTTGTTTTTACAGAACAAAATTTAATGAAAAATTCTGTGTGTTATTATAAGAACTTTGGACTGATTTGTAAAGCTCATTTGCTGCTAAATTTATCATTTATGGTCCTAGATAGTATATTTTTTTGTTTTTGAGTTTGAATGTAGAAAAATCCATTTTTGTTTAGGTAGGTTTGACGCTTCGGGAAAAAATTCTGAAACAGAAAGTAAGGAGAGAGCTTATGGGTGGCTATATGGTCTTGTGGTATGACAATCGCCTTCATTTCCGGAGGTCCTGGGTTCGAGTCCCGTTCTAAGTGGCGCATTTGAGCCTTTGGAAAAGGCTCATTACTGATATTCTCTCACTGTATCAAGTTGTAAAATGAATACATGGCATTTACCATCATTGTATCTGGTGGCAAAATTGTAAAATTGCCTAGCAGGCATCATGTCTCCCCTACATGTCAAGTGTTGATGTTGGCTAGGGACCCTTGTAAAGTACTTTGAGCACGTTTAGTGGATATTGCGATATTAAAAGTCGTTTTTTTCTTCTGAATCTGAGATTTTATCTATGATTTAAAATCTCAGTCCTAGATGAGATGGGTAAAGGCTTGACGAGTTGAGAAAGTAAAAGATTGACCACGGGGCCCGGCAATAGAAGTCCCAGTGGAAGTATGTCTGAGTTGCCGGGCGGTACAGAGACTTGCAGAATGAAATCCACAAACTCAAAGAGGTAAGTGGCTGAAATAAAATAGCTAATAAGGATTTTAATGTATTGAGGTTATGGAGTTGCTTTTTTTTTTTTTTTTGGGGGGGGGGGGGGGGGGGGTTCACTGCGCTTCTGAGCATTACCATGATTGTATAACAGAGTCTCTTAGTTTTTAGTGGACTGGACTTTGTGATAGAGAAGCATGTACCAAAAGGATGATAGACAATTGTTACTGTTCGTGAATCCCACAAAAATGGAATAAATTCCCCTGTCCATGGGTCTTAAAAGCTGTGAAAGACAATTTTTAAAACCCCAAAGCTATCAGACTTTTAAAACAGGAGGGTTTTGTCTGGGTTTTTTTTTTAGAGTGGGAAACTGACTCTAGCAATTTCTTTCTATCATCTGATTAGGTATTTGCTTATTACATTATATCCTGTGGTGGGTATGTTTAATGTTAGGTCCAGCTTCTTAATTACTGCTGGATGGCAGAGCTTTTCAAATAGACTTTAAATGAGATAGAAAGATGTTTGTTTCCCGGTTTTCCCAATTGAGCATGAGGGTAGCCTTTATTTTCATTGAGGCAAGGCTATATTTTAGTCAACACAGACAATATCATATAAAGGGAATCACCATTTACAATGGAAAGCGTCACTTTACTTTGGAATGTGCATGAAAGAACTTAAAAAAACATTCAGGTAAGCCGTTAACAGCCCCGAGTCAAATTTGTGGAAAATTTAAAATAAGACGTTGGTCAACCACATCAAATAAATAAATCTAGAAAATAAAGATGTAGGCGTGTGCTTAACAAATTTTACAAAGTGCCTAATTTTATGAAATTTTATGAAGTTTGTATTATAAATTTTCATTTCATGTTCTTAACATTTCACAAACTTCTCAATTCCAAAAATTTTGGTTTTAAACGATATCAATGCTCGAGAGAAGGGCTATGGGGAAGGAAGAGGGGAACTTAAATTTATTTTTTTTTGTTTTTTGGTTGATTTTTTTTTTTGGGTGGGGGGGGGGGGGGGGTTGTGTTTGTGTTCTTTGTTCATGGGCTTTAAGCCCCAAAAGGTTTGTCGTTGTGACTTGTTTTTGTTTTTTGTTTTTTTTTTGTTTTGTTTTTCTTGAGCCAATCTTTTTTAAAAATCTTATTTTGCTTCATTTTTGTGGAGTGAATTCTTTTTTTATATAACTAACAATACATTGATCCATATTCATTTCATTTGTATCGTTGAGGGGTGTTAGTTTTATTAGAATAGAGAGATCATTTCTGGATAAATTGACTGTTTAATCCATAAAAATGTGGGGTCAAAATTCTGCTTCCTTTTCAGCTCTGTAGACACCAACACATTAACCCTACTTCTGTAACATTCTAGAACAAACTCCACTGCAGATTTTTTTTTTTTTTTGGGGGGGGGGGGGGGGGGGTTGTAGGTTGTTTTTTTTTTTTTTTTTTTTTTTTTTTTTTTTTGACTAGACGTCTATATTGAAAATTATTTCGTGTATTAATCACATCGTACAAACAAGGGGCATGGCCATTTTTGAAAAAAGAAAGACATTTACTTACATTGTTACAATCTTTGAATTGCAACGATATGGCTTTAAAGAGGGTTCTATGATTTTTTAAATTTAGCACACAAATAACACATTTATTGAACATTTCCATATAGGATTAATTCATTGTCACAAAATATTTACTGATCCCCGTCACACGTTTAAAATATTTGAAAGAGAGATTCATAACCTTTTTAATTGCATACAGAAGTCATTCATTGGTTTTTCCACCCCAATATAAAAAATGATGCTGTTTAGCCATCGATTTATTTATCCCAATCTCGTAACTCCGTTTAACATGAAAAAAGATTAACCAATGTCTTTAACTAACCTTGCTTTTCCAAATCTTATTTCTCCCCAACGCTGCCATTTTCATCACCCACTCACCATTAAAAAACAT
>NW_027627950.1:0-4736 GCF_034508935.2 Berghia stephanieae | reverse complement strand
AGGAAAAAAAAAAAAAAAGTTTTAACCGGATCGTTTTGTGTCAAAACTAGAACCAAAAAGGGTTAACACGATAGTACCTTATATAAAACCCAGGCTTTCCTTCATCTTTTTATCCTAACTTTTAAAATAAGGGGGTCTTTTCTCTAGCCCAAATATTGTTTTTACTTGAAAGTTCAGTCATTCATTTTTTTTTCATTTTTTTTTAAAAGTCGGATTCGTTCAATCTTAAGTCTTTTGTTCTTATTTAAAGCTTTTTTATTTTAAATCTTTTTTAAATACGTTACAGTCCTCATCATTCACATTTCTGCTCGGCGTTGAAAAATTTTTCTGGACCCCCAAAAATGTAAAAAAAAAAAAAAAAAAAAGCCCCTAAATATAAATTTTTGAGTCTACCCTACAAAATATTTCTTAAAAATTGAGCCCCAAGTTTTTTTTTTTACAAAAAAAAGTTACATAATTTCGGGCATTCTTTTATTATACTTTTAACAGTTTTGGACGGGGAAAAAATTTGGTCACTTTTCAGAACCAATATTCATCGTTAATTGTAAACGAACAATTGGCACATAAAATTTGAACCTCCCCCTTTTCCCTTCCGATCGTTATCTTTGGTATTCACCATTTGGTGATTGTCATAATAATAATATGTTTTGGTTTTTTTTTTTTTTTTTCTACTATGAAAACTTTGGGATTACGTTTGAGCCGTTTTCGCCCAAATTACAATACTTAATTTAACGCAAACTTTTTGATTCAAAAGGTTTTTTTAGTCTTTCTACAAAAAGTCGTTTAGCCCATCCTTGTTTATCATTGTGACGTTGCATTGTCACCCCACCCAAATGAAAAAATTTTCCAATCATAAATTGACGCTGCATAGCAATCCTCTTGTGGACGGGGGGGCCAACTTAGCGTCAAAAAAAGAGAAAAGTGCTGCTCTATTTTTGTTTGTCTTGTCTTGTCTTGTTTGTCATTAACGAACCCAAGGGAACCCGTGCTCCCAACATAATCGCGACTGTGTGGATGGTGAGAGAACACTGTGTTTAGGTTTTATTTGATTTGTTCAATTTCTCTGTCAAATTCAATTTGACCATTTAGCCTATTGTTTAATGTTTTCATGCAGAGAATTCCATATTCAGATGGTGCTTGGAAAAATCGAGTTGAGATGAGCGTTAACGCGGGACTGTATGAGTGCTGTTTTCTTTTGTTTTGTACAAGGTTATCTATACTATACTATTGTTGTCAGTCCCTGGTGGGCCTTAAAGATGACTTTGGCTTTTTGTATAGTGCTCTCTCATCTAATGGTTACCAGTTTGGGCTCTTGGGCTCTTATTGACGCTATCAGTCCCCCTGTAATTGTTGCAAAAGACTGCCCTGTTTTGAACTTTCTCGAATTGTTCTATCGGCATTTTATCTGGGTTCCCAAACGCATGCACTATATTCTAAATTGGCCTTACGAAGACTTTATAGCAGGTTTCCCTGATGTTCTTGGACAACATGTACATTTCTTCTTCAGAATCCAAGTTTTATAGGTATTGGCCTTTATACAACTTTATCGATGTGGTGCTACCAATACATTTTGTTGTCAAGAGTTAATCCAAGATATTCTGCTTATTGTGTTCTCTCCAATTAATTTTTCTTTCGTGTATTATTAGTTTGAACTTATTACTTTCTTTTTGTTCGTTAAACAAATTTGCTGGCATTTCTTTGGGTGGAGGAATTCATTTTCCATTCTTTCTCCCACGATTGTATCTGCCCTGGTCCTCTTGAAATAGATAGTATGAAGTTGACGTCACTCAGGTCTTTGTTATTGCTTTTTGCCATCCGCGTTTATGAGTAATTCTCACAAAACTGTATTAACTGGACGATAGATAGAATGAAGTTGGCATCACTCGGGTCTTTGTTATTGCTTTCAACCATCCGCGTTTATGAGTAATTCTCACATAACTGAATTAACCAGACAATAAATGTTCAAGGTTACACAATGTCATAGTTTTGTGTGTTGGTCAGGTACCTATACTTCCGGATGGAAATGTTGTGAGCTTATTAGCCAAGCGCACTCTATCTATTTTGCATTCTTTTGATATTTGAATTTCTCTATAAAGAACGATATCGTCGCAATTGTGATACGTTACTCGGCATATAATTGATGTAAATAAAAAAAAAAAGAATGGTTTGTGTCGAAATATCGCAACCTACCCAATCTGACTGACAAAACAATAACAAAAAAGCTGTATGTACACACACACACACACACACACACACACCCAACATTCAGTGCACACGTCATGATAACATCCACTGTTTTGGTAGAAAACGAGACTGTTCCCCTCCTCGTTTATTGATGCTACGCATTTAAATAAAATACTCACAATTGCTACCCCTATATTAATTTACCATCACATAAACCGATTAGTCCGATTGAGATAATTTAGTGAGAACTAATCACCCAACTGGCGGTCTAACAACAATAAAAGAGTTGAGTGACGTCATCTTCATTCATTGTAACTTAACATAAATATTTGGGGACGAAAGCCAACTACTGCACGAGATCAAAATAAACGGAATAAAGTACTCGTAGCAGTTTGTGTTCAGTTTTCTAAATCAAATATGAGGATTATGTCTGCGAGGGGAAACATATCTACATCTGAAAGTGAACCAAATAAGTTGGAAGTTGAAGTGATATTAATTTAGAAACTTTTTTTTTAAAAAAAGAAGAAAAGTCAAGAAAAAACTAATTACAAGAAAGAGAGCGAAAGCATGCCGGTTTTTTTTCTTTTTGTTTGTTTTGTGTTTTTTGTTTTTTTTTTTGGTGTTAATCTTTGATTTCATTTATTTTTCTTTTCACAAATATCACACGACTGGACATAAATTGACATCGTTTTAAATCCATAATATGAAAGAAATAACAAAAACAAATAATAATAATAATAATAATAATAATAATAATAATAATAATAATAATAATAATAATAATAATAATAATAATAATAATAATAATAATAATAATAATAATAATAATCCCCCCCCCCCCAACCCAATGAAGAAAAGAAACAACTAAAACAAACAAAAACACACAACAAAAAAAAAAAAACCCCAAAGAAAACCCAACAACGGACAAAACAAAACTTTGATTGAATAAAACAAACTCTTCTGTATTGTCAGATGTGACTCATCGTCTCAAAATATATTTTGCGGGTGTGTGTGTGGGGGGGGGTTGTGGACTCTGAGCATTGAATACATCGTCAAATATACGATACTTGGGTTTAGTTGGGTTTTTTTTTCTTAATTAGAAGAATGAACATTATTTCCTAAACTGACAAAAATTAAAATCTCACATTTCTGGTCATTTTAAATTTCATATAAAACTGCCGACATAAAACTGAGTTGTTGCGATCGGTTACATTTTTAGACCTGCCTTCTTGAAAATTTAAAAATTCGTAGTTTTCATAAGAAAAAAATAGAAGTCACTATAATCAATTTTATAAATTGAATTTACCCTAACCAGTATTAAACATGACTTTTAAAGCCTAAATATATGCTTTCTGCCACCAAACTTTTATTTTTAACTCAGTGTATTGAATAAAAAATGTCTATTTTTTCTGCTGTTGAAGCTAAAATAAAAAACAAACACACACAAACCGTGTACTTCATAAACGTATAGATAGACCAAAGTTGGCGTCACGCAAGTCTTTGTTATTGATTAAATCCAACCATTTAATGAGTAGTTCTAACTAAACCGATTCATCAGACTATAAACGCTCAAGGTTACACATAGTTTTGTGTATTGGTCATGACGGAACTATTGTGTCATGGTATTGGTACGTTATTTCCAGCCGGCGAATGTTTTGTTACTTAGCACAACGCAATAATCGCCTGACCATAAAACTCCTAACATGACACTGACCAAAATTAAATAAATAATAAAAAAACAAAAACAATAACGTCAAAATACAAAGCCAGGCTACCAAAAGAAAGCAATTACATGTATTCAATTGCTCAACCAATTGGCCGTTTGTTTTCTTGAGCACTACTCATGCTGCATTTGGCGCTGCACTAAAAAAAAATGACGTCAAAATACAAGTCTGAGTGTCAGGTTATTGATGCTAAGCGTTTAAGATACTGCCAAGCCAACTGTGGTAAGTTTGCCTCAAGGGGAAACTTTGCATCTGTGAATTTGAAGCATTTTGAATACTTTCAGCATTGTTGGAATTATATTAAACCCGATAAAAAAAACTTGAATTTTTATCAATGGAAACAATTGCAAAAAAAAACCACAAAAAAAACAAACAATCTCTTACTGGTCCAAAATTCAAGAGGCAAAGTTTACCCTATAGGCAAAGTTAACCCAGTTAACGGTAAATTACTCACAGCCACAGTCAGATTATACATACCAACACACAAAAATTTGTATAAACATTAATTTGATGTGAACTAATGAGTAACAGGCGGTATGAAAATAATAATAAAGAGCTGAGGTGACTTAACTCCTTGTATAAGTCAACTATGACTATGAACAAACTGTGTTCTCTTAACGTTTATAGATTAATTAATTAGTGTGCAATGGTATTCTGTCCCTATGGTTAAAAAACAATAATAAAGAGACAATGGATGCCGTCTTAGTAACTTGCCCCCCTGTCATGTGGTCGGTTGTGAAACGCAAGGGAAACAAATCTGGATTTAAAATTTGCAAATCATAATTTAATTGTTATTTCCCTCTAGATAAAACGTAATATGGAGTTACG
>NW_027627949.1:0-4741 GCF_034508935.2 Berghia stephanieae | reverse complement strand
TGGAGGACCGGTGATCAAAGATGGGGGATAACCCCTTAGTGCTTTTACACACGCGGCTTGGCTTTGGGGCATTCTTGACCCCTCATTTGGGGACCCCGGACACCACACGGGTAAATAATAAAAATTAATATAATAATAATAATAATAATAATAATAATAATAAGTAGTAGTAGTAGTAGTAGTAGTAGTAGTAGGTAGTAGTTTAGTAGTATATTTATAGTAGTAATGAATAGTAGAGTGTAGTAGTGTAGTAGTAGTAGTATAGTAGTAGTAGTAGTAGTAGTAGTAGAAATTAGTAGTGGTATTTAGTAGTAGTAGTAGTAGTAGTAGTAGTGTAGTAGTATAGTAGTAGTATTAGTTAGTAGTAGTTGTTGTTGTTGTTGTTGTTGTTGTTGTTGTTGTTGTTGTCGTTGTTGCTGTTGTAGAAGTCCTTCAGAGACAATAGGCTAATGGAGCCGGAATTTACCCCGGTCTCTATAGCGTGAAACGGACAATAGCAGATCTAGCTGATCCAGCTTCCCAATCACAGCTGGGTGGACAGGGAGGGGGTCAGAAAAAATATCGACTGCACCGGGGATTGATCACGGTTTACCTGTGCGTGAAGCGATTGTTATTATCGTTAGGATGGGAAACGTTTGTCTAATAATGATGATGGATGAGATGATGATGTTTGATGATGAGATGATGATGATGATGATGATGATGATGATGATGATGATGATACATTTTTTTTCCCTTTTTTCTATTATTTAGTATGATTAACTTTATCAGAGTATCTTCATCAGAGATCCATGATGAAGAAAAAGAGCGTGTTGTTTACTTCGTGGTGCGTATTGATACCGTACCGTCGATGCCGTGTATCCTATGTTTAGTGAGAACTACTCATAAAAATGGTTGGCTAAAAAATAATAAGAAAGACGCCGTGCCGTTGATGTCGGTGCCCTAAGGAGGGAGCATTCAAAGCCTTAGAATGTTATTACCGAGTTCTGCGTGCTGTGTACCTTGTGTGGTCTATTGTGGGTCCGCCTAAGACCCACGTCCATGGGTGTACATAGGGATTGGCAGCACTAGCCCCTTCGTAAAGGCGTTATTCTTTTATTTTCATTGATGATGTTCGTTCTATTCCAAACGTCGTTTTTCTTCGTCTGATGTCTTCATTCTCATGAATCAAGTTTCGGAGTTTTTTACACTTTCCATTCCGCTTGTTCCTTGTTAACCACTGTAAGTTCTGGGTTTTGGATTCGGGGATCTTTAGATTCCAATGTCGCAGAGTAGGTAAATTGATATTATTGGTATGTGCTGCTTCGCCCGGTCTGCTGTATCAATATGATATCAACATCGTTCCCAGCGATGTTAATAGTGAAACTGTTTCCGCACGAGATGTGGGGCGTAGTGATGTTTTTGCCAGCAGTGATCTTATAGTCGGATAGTAATAACGTTGATTAACTCGGTTATTCTGTGCTGGTAAAATCGAACTCTCTAGCACACGATGACTGGAAAGATACAAGTCTTCATGTTTTTCCAACGCGAAAGATTTAATTTGAACCACATCCGGTATAATTTTGTTTCGATTCGTTTTATATTTGAACTTGTCATGGCCCATGAGAATCAAGTCCCCGTGATATTGACTGTCAACTCTATATTTAGGTCAATGCAACATACGCACACATGCACAAAACAACGAACACAAGCAAAAACAAATATAAAAAAGACGAATCACACAATGATTGCATTATTTCAGTCAGTTACAAATAGAAAATAATAGTCAATTGTCTTCAACTATACTTTGTAATTAAACAAAAATAATTGGCTCCTCCAGGCAAATCCATCATTCTCAACTCTCGAACCTGAACTGATTCGGGGTTATATTGTTGTTGTTTTTTTTTTTTTTTTTTGTTTTTTTTTTTTATTATTGGTTTATTTTTTATTTTTTTAAATATTTTTTTAGAGTTTCTAATCAGAAAAATGTGTACTTGTCATTCGTATCCGACGTATTTTCCTTCGGAATCGAAGATCTCTCAATCTCATACAATTTGGGTGTTTCTTGTTGACGTTGGGGACCTCAGTAATTAGTCCCGAGACTAAACAATGAAGTCCCGACTCTTGCAAGTGAAACCCAAAAAATTAGGTCAAAGTGGGCATGGATTAAGTCTGGGACTTGCTTGGTAAGCTTTATATTATGAGAAGCGAAGTTTTGAGGTCTTGACTTAAGTCCGGGCTAAGTTTTGGGTCCTCTTATATTATAATAGGCCCGGCCTGTCAGTTGCCTTTCTTGGGGGCCACCCGAGGGTCAAACCCATCCATGGTCCCGTCTCCTGGTCTCCTTTGGGTCGGCATATTTCCTCTTTCCCCTTAAAGGTGTCCATCGAGAGTCTTGCTTGTAATGTTCGGTGGGTCTACGACAGATATCCCCGGACAGCCATTGTCATTTTCTCCTTTTAATGAGACACCCCAGAGACTCCCCCTCAACTCTGGCTCCAGGTCCACATTTGAGTTTTGTATTTGACCAGAAGATCTTGGACTTTTTTTAACTCCCGCCAGTGCTATAGGGACTACCTTTTTCCGTTTCTCTCATAGGCTTTAAAAGCCCTGATCTATTTAAGGTAAGATTAAAGAGTGTGACACCTAGAAAGTGTGAAACTATATGTGACCTTCAGCTTCCAACGGTTTTATGTCTGAAAAACCTGGTGCCAAATAGAGAAATTAGACATTTAATTATTACAACCCTAAAGCTTTATCTATATTTATTCAAATAAATCATTTAGTATTATTTATTTTATTTATTTTATTCAGTTACTTTTGCATTGGGATAAACTATATCTACTGCCATTAAACAAAACACGAAAAGCTACCGATTATGTATACAAATGCCCATTTATATATATTTTTTAACCGTAATTCACTTTTATCATCTAATTCATCCGGACATAATAGCGATTTGAGTCTTATATTTACTTGTCTTTGATCGGACTCCATAGTGGCAGAGAGAGGGCATTAAACTAAAAACGTTGATTATACTTTGACAGCTAGGCATGCGGCGATACACAGGAAGTGTATACACTCGTTCACCCTTGGACTATGAAAGCTTACCTGAAAACTTTAAATACCTGAAAGCGGAGTGCGAGTCAGGGTGAGGTGAGATAAATTGATAGCTATTATATAATGCATAATATATATTTTAAATACCACTATGTTTTTTTGTTTTTGTTTTTTAAAAATTCTATTAGGGAAATGCGATGTCACTGATTATGTCCCTTAGTAATATCCGAGACAGTGAATATCATTATAACAGCTTAGACGTAAACATCATTTCTCGTGGATTGACGGTTTTTACGAGAAACAAAAATCACAAATCACATCATTTCGTGCGGACACGCAACACGAAATAGGCATATTCAATTTAACGTCAAAAATGGGAAACACGGATTCCATTAGATTTTTCATTGGGGACATATCGTAATTTCTTAAAGTGAGAGAAACTAAATATTATTTTTTTAAAATTATTTCAACTTTAAATATACTGTCTGACGCCCCTTTACATGTCAACATAACCCCGGTAACAGACGGCGAGTCATATATTTTAAAAGGACTTGTCCTTTTGTTTATATTCAGGACACGGGAGGGCCTTGTTGGAACTGCTACCTAACAATTCACGTCTAATGCTGAGATCTTCCTCCCAAATTTACCTACACTGGGTGTCCAGAGCCTTGTGATTTTGTATTAACACAGCGGAAGTCGATGCGTATGCCATAAAGTAAAAAATTCCTATACTACTACTACTACTACAAATACTACTACTACTAAATTTTACTAATACTACTACTATACTACTACTACTACTAGCTACTATTACAACCAATAAATCCAAAGCATCGAGGCACACGAAACTTTAACGGGAAAGCTCGAAATCGAAAGAGAAACAAACCCAAACCCCCCAAAAGCTCACCAAAGAATAAAAGAACTAAGGGGGAAAAGGAAAAGCAAAGCAGCAGGGAATTGTATCCAAAACAAACAAGGAATGCTATTTGAAAACAAATATAAAGCCGATGGGTAGAAAAAATAGGGGGAAATGTACAATGATCCAAATAGAAAGAAACCCCCACTGAAATTCAAAGAACCATTTGCGGACCAAACATCACCAAAAGTGAAATTGAACAGCCATGGAACGAAGGGGGGATGGGTAAAACAAAGGGCCCCGATGAAATCTGTAAGGTATTAAAAACCTAGGAGATCTAGCAAATTTATAACTTCAAATTTTCAACAAATTTACAAAGGGGAAAATTCCAAAAAATCTCTGTAACTCTATTTTTTAGCAATACCAAAGAAAGCAGGGTGCATCAGTGCGAAAATTTTAGAACTATAAGTTTAATAAGCCCCCATAACAAATACTGGGGCGTATAATTTTCAACAGGGCTAGGAATAAAATTTTTAAACCCCGAAAAACGCAAAGAACAATTGGATTCCACCCGAAGAGGGGCAAGGAAAGCAATATACCCCTTTCCCTGTTTAATGAAAAAAGCTATACAATTTAGACCCCCCTAACCTCTGTTTTTTTGACTACAAAAAGCTTTTGATAGAGTACGCCCCCAGAAAACAAAACACGCACTCCTTTGGCGCTGTGAGAAAAACCCCAGTTTGCAAAAATTATATACACCCCAGGCATCTATTTAAAAAGGAAACTTACAGGAAATTCCATTCCATTAAGAAAGGATCCGTCAAGGTGTGGGCCTCACCAAGAAAC
>NW_027627948.1:0-4746 GCF_034508935.2 Berghia stephanieae | reverse complement strand
AAAAAATTAAAATTTTGGTTTTTTGAAATTTTCTTTTTTCCCGTTTTTGGTGAAATTTTGCGTTTTTTCAATTTCCGATTTTCGAAATTGATAAAATTTCAATTTTTCATGAAAAGGCCCATTTTAAAAGTCTTTCGAGTTTCACAATTTGAAAAATAAAAATTTAAGTTTACAGATTTTTTTTTTTTTCATTTTTTTCGTTGAAATTTGACGTTTTTTTTCAATTTCCCGAGTTTTAAAGTATATAACATATCAAACTTTTGCATGAAAGAGTCCATTTTGAGATTTTTCGAGATTACAATTTTTAGAAAGGAATTTTGGAGTTCCAATTTTTCATTTTTTTTTCACGTTTTTTTTTTTGGGGGGGGGGGGGGGGGGGGGGGGGGAATTTAAATTTTTTTTCAAATTTCCGAGTTTTCGCAATCGATAATCTTAAAATTTTTGTTAAATAGTCGTTTGGCATCTTCAGAGTTTTAAATGTAAAAAATTAAAAATTTTTGGTTTTTAAAATTTTCGATTTTTCCCGTTTTAGGGTTTAAATTTGACGTTTTTTTTTTCAAATTTCCCGAATTTTCGACAATCTGATAAAATTTGAATTTTTGCATTAAAGAGTCGTTTTTTGAACGTCTTTCGAGTTTCACAATGTTGAAAAATAATAATTGAGGAGTTTACAGATTTTTGAATTTTTTCACGTTTTTTTTGGGAGGGGGGGGTAATTTGACAATTTTTTCAAATTTCCGAGTTATCGACCATCTGATGGAATCTTCAAATTTTTGCTGAAATAGTCGACTTTGAGCATCTTCAGAGTTTTACAATGATCAAAAATTAAAATTTTGGTTTTTAAAATTTTCGATTTTTCCACGTTTTATGGTGAAATTTTGACGATTTTTTAAAATTTTCCCGAATTTTCGACAATCTGATGAAATCTTCGAATTTTCGCAAGAAAGAGTCGATTTTGAACGTTTTCGAGTTTCACAATGTTGAAAAATAATAATTTAGGAGTTTACAGATTTTTTCATTTTTTTCACGTTTTTTTTCTGTTAAATTTGACGATATTTTCAAATTTCCGAGTTTTCAACAGTATGACAAAATCATCGAATTTTTGCATGAAATAGTCCGTTTTGAGCATCTTTCGAGATTTACAATGTTTAGAAAGTAGAATTTTGAAGTTTCCAGATTTCTCATTTTTTTCATGTTTTTTTTTTTTGAGGGGGGGGGGGGGGGGGGAATTGACGATTTTTTCAAATTTCCGAGTTTTCGACAATCTGATGAAATCTTCAATTTTTTGCTTGAAAAAGTCGACTTTGAGATCTTCAGAGTTTTACAATGATCAAAAATTAAAATTTTGGATTTTTGAAATTTTCGATTTTTTCACGTTTTATGGTGAAATTTTGGCGATTTTTTCAAATTTCCGAGTTTTCGACAATCTGATGAAATCTTTGAATTTTTGCATGAAATAGTCCATTTTGAACGTCTTTCGAGTTTCACAATGTTGAAAAGTAATAATTTAGGAGTTTACAGATTTTGATTTTTTTCCACGTTTTTTTCGGTTGTAAATTTGACGATTTTTTCATTTTCTAGTTTTCATACAGTATGACAAAATAAATTGGAATTTATTTGCCATGAAGATTACGTTTTTGAGCATCTTCGAGATTTTCACAATGTTCTGAAAGTAGAATTTTGAGTTTCCAGATTTTTTCATTTTTTTCACGTTTTTTTTTTTGGGGGGGGGGGGGGGGAGGAATTTGCGATTTTTTCAAATTTCCGAGTGTTTCGACAATCTGATGGAAATCTTCAATTTTTGCTTGAAATAGTCGACTTTGACATCTTCAGAGTTTTACAATGATCAAAAAATTAAAATTTTGGATTTTTGAATTTTCGATTTTTCCACGTTTTATGGTGAAATTATGACGATTTTTTCAAATATCCAATTTTCGACAATCTGATAAAATCTTCGAATTTTTCATGAAGAGTCGATTTTGACGTCTTTCGAGTTTCACAATGTTGAAAAATAATAATTTAGGAGTTTACAGATTTTTGATTTTTTTTCACGTTTTTTTTTCGGTGAAATTTGACGATATTTTCAAATTTCGATTTTCAACATTAAAAATCATCGAATTTTGCATGAAAGATCCTTTGAGCATCTTTCGAGATTCACAATGTTTAAGAAAGTAGAATTTTGGAGTTTCCAATTTTCATTTTTTTCACGTTTTTTTTTGGGGGGGGTGGGGGGGGGGGAATTTGACGATTTTTTCAAATTTCCGAGTTTTCGACAATCTGATGAAATCTTCAATTTTTGCTTGAAAAGTCGACTTTGAGCATCTTCAGGTTTTACAATGATCAAAAATTAAAATTTGGATTTTGAAATTTTCGATTTTTCCACGTTTTATGGTTAAATTTGACGATTTTTTCAAATTTCCGAATTTTCGACAATCTGTTGAAATCTTCGAATTTTTCATAAAAGTCGATTTTGAACGTCTTTCGACTTTCACAATGTTGAAAATAATAATTTAGGAGTTTACAGATTTTTATTTTTTCAGTTTTTTTTTTTCGGTGAAATTTGACGATTTTTTCAAATTCCGAGTTTTCACAATCTGATGAAATCTCAATTTTTGCTATGAAAAGTCGACTTTGAGCATCTTCGAGTTTTACAATGATCAAAATTAAAATTTTGGAGTTTTGAATTTTTCGATTTTTTCACGTTTTATGTTGAAATTTGACGATTTTTTCAAATTTCCGATTTTCGACAATCTGATGAAATCTTCAATTTTTGCATGAAAGAGTCGATTTGAACGTCTTCGAGTTTACAATGTTGAAAAATAATAATTTAGGTTTTAAATTTTTGATTTTTCACGTTTTTTTCGGTTAAATTTGACGATTTTTTCAAATTTCCGAATTTTCAATATACAATCATCGAATTTTTGCATAAAGATCGTTTTGACTCTTTCGAGTTCACAATGTTGAATAAATTTGGAGTTTCAGATTTTTATTTTTTCACGTTTTTTTTGGGGGAATTTGACGATTTTTCAATTTCCGAGTTTTCGACAATCTGATGAATCTTCAATTTTTGCTGAATAGTGACTTTGAGCATTTAGAGTTTTACA
Organism: Berghia stephanieae; assembly: GCF_034508935.2. Classification (NCBI taxonomy): domain Eukaryota; kingdom Metazoa; phylum Mollusca; class Gastropoda; order Nudibranchia; family Aeolidiidae; genus Berghia; species Berghia stephanieae. The sequence goes on along the minus strand of NW_027627948.1, from coordinate 1,642 downwards.
ATGATCAAAATTAAATTTTGGATTTTGAATTTCGATTTTTCACGTTTTATGGTGAAATTTGACGATTTTTTCAAATTTCCGAATTTTCGACAATCTGATGAAATCTTGAATTTTTCATGAAGAGTCGATTTGAACTTTCGAGTTTCACAATTTGAAAAAATATTTAGATTTACAGATTTTTGATTTTTTTTCACTTTTTTTCGTGAAATTTGACGATTTTTTAAATTTCCGAGTTTTCAACAGTATAAAAATCATCGAATTTTGCATGAAAGATCCATTTGAGCATCTTTCGAGATTCACAATGTTAGAAAGTAGAATTTTGGAGTTTCCAGATTTTCATTTTTTCACGTTTTTTGTTGGGGAGGGGTGAAGGGGGCGGGAATTTGACGATTTTTTCAAATTTCCGAGTTTTCGACAATCTGATGGAATCTTCAAATTTTTGCTTGAAATAGTCGCTTGAGCATCTTCAGAGTTTTACAATTATCAAAAATTAAAATTTTGGATTTTGAATTTTCGATTTTTCACGTTTATGGTGAAATTTTGACGATTTTTTCAAATTTCCGAATTTTCGACAATCTGATGAAATCTTGAATTTTTTCATAAAGAGTCGATTTTGAACGTTTTCGAGTTTCACAATGTTGAAAAATAATAATTTAGGAGTTTACAGATTTTTAATTTTTTCACGTTTTTTTTTGGTGAAATTGACATTTTTTCAATTTCCGATTCCAATGATGATCTTCAATTCTGATAGTCGATTTGAGCACTCGATTTCAATGATCAAATTAAATTTTGATTTTTGAATTTCGATTTTTCACGTTTTATGGTAAATTTGCATTTTTTCAAATTCGATTTTCGACAATCTGATGAAATCTTCAATTTTCAGAAGTCGATTTTGAATCTTTCGAGTTTACAATGTTGAAAAATAATAATTAGATTTAGATTTTTTATTTTTCACTTTTTTGTAAATTTGACGATTTTTCAAATTTCGATTTTCACAGTATAAATAATTTCATGAAATCTTGATTTGAGTTCAATTTAAAATAATTGGTATTTTTATTTTTCACGTTTTTTTTGGGGGGGGGGAATTTGAGATTTTCAAATTCGGTTTTCGATTGAGAATCTCATTTTGCTAATGTCGCTGATGATTTTCATGAAATTAAAATTGTTTTGATTCGATTTTCACGTTTGTAAATTGGATTTTCAATTCATTTTCACATTGATGAAATTGAATTTATAAAGGTCGATTGAGTCTTCGAGTTCAAGTTGAAAAAAATAATTTGGAGTTTCAGATTTTGATTTTTTTTTTTTTTGGGGAGATAATTTGACATTTTTTCAAATTTCCGAGTTTCAATTGATAATATTCAAATTTTTGCAGAATAGTCGCTTTGACATCTTTCAGAGTTTTACAATGTCAAAATAAATTTTGGATTTTTCATTTTTTTTCAGTTTTTATTGGGTGGGGGGAAATTTGCGATTTTTTAATAAATTTCGAATTTTCGACAATCTGATGAATCTCGAATTTTTGCATTGAAATACATTTTGACTTTTCGAGTTTCACAATGTTGAAAATAATAATTTATTTAGATTTTCGATTTTTTTTAATTATTTTTAATTTGACGTATCAATTTAAATTTTTGATTTC
>NW_027627947.1:0-4743 GCF_034508935.2 Berghia stephanieae | reverse complement strand
CAACTCTTCAAAAAGCCCCCAAAACAATTATCAGGGAAAAGCTATCAGGGACAAACTGTATTGCCACTCCCCAACCCAAAAACACTTTTTTTTTTTGTTTTGGCGAAAAAAGCAATTTTAATTGAGTTTTTTTTTTATAGCGTAAAATGCACTTAAACGTGCTCAAAGCGTTTTTAAAAAGGTGCCCCGGGCCCAAAACAGCAACTTTTTAACATTTAGGACTGGACATAAACGCCTGTTAGGCGATATTACTTTTTTTTGGGGGACAGAGAAAAACGCGGGTTAAGGGGCAGGTTTTCTTTTTAAACCCCGGGAGTACGGTGAGATAATGAAGAAAAAGACCCTTTTCGAAGGACTCAACTATGCCCCGAGCGAGGCCAAAGACTTGATTTCCGATCCAAAAGCGGTGTCTTACCACTAGCCCACATACCCGCAAAAAATAAAAAATAGAACCCAAACCTTTCAGAAACCCCCCCAAAAAAATTGTGGGTTACCGAAGCAATCCTAAAAAGGGATTTAACTGGCATCTCCCCCAAAAACACATATTTTATTTCATTAAGCGTAAAAAAAGTTTTTGTTACAAATAATATGTTATTAAAAAAAATGAATTTCTGCAGGATTCAAACCCCCGGGGACCTCTCGGTCATACCACACAACCACCACCCCCCTCTTAAAAAGCGCTGCTAAAAAGCGGTGCAAAGGGGGAAATTTGGGGGGGAGGGGGAAAATAAAAACAGTCGGACCCCAAAAACGAAAAAATTATTATTTTTCCCCCCTTTAATTGATAAAATAGACATTAAGACTTTACGCCCATATTTAGAATTATACCTTGACCAAAAAAGTCCCTATATCCCATCACCCCCAAAAAATTCTTCCCGTTTTCTTTCCAAAAACCCCGCCAAGGATCACCACGATATAAAAAAAAAAAAAAAAAAACAAAAAACCCAAAAACAGAGATTTGGGGGGGCCCTTTAAAAATCTTCATTAAAATCGACAGGCATCAAAGCCCGGATGCGAAAATTACTCCAGCCTATATTTCATGTTGTTGACCGTGAAAAGAAAAAAGGCCTCGGGGGGGCCGGCGTCCGCCCCAAGGGGGGGCGGGAAAACGATCAGTCAGGGCCCCACCCAAACCCAAATTGAGTCCGACAACAGAACGTCGACGGCGACGGCGTCCCCAAAGGGAAAATTTTATTTATAGCCAATCAGGAAAAGCGTGGAGGAGGGAAAACTTTTTTTATTGTCATTATTATTATAAACTTATCTTATTTGTCGGGCGTCGTCGTCGGGCGTCGGTTTGTGTCGTCTCACTGAAGTGGGTTTTTAGTAAAAGTGGGGGATCATCACCCAAAATATGAAGTGAGTGGGAAAAATGCCAGAAGACAATTGAGAATTAAAAAATTTTTTTTTCCCCGGCGGGGGGGTGGGGTTTGAACCGCGACCTTATTGGGACGCAACTCCCCCCGGAAATTGAGAGCGTGGCTTACCCCTGTGAGCTATCCCCGAACACAAATTTAAAAAATTCGTTTCAAACCCCAAAATCATTTTAGTCCCTCTCTCACCCCCCTTCTTGAGATCCCCCCCTTTGTTTTACCCCATCGCGAAGTAATTTTGACCCGCGTTAAGCTTAATACCCAAAATTCTCATCACAAAAATATAAATAAAAAACGATTTAGCATTGGGGTATGCTCCCGGGGAAAGGGGTGAATTTTTAAATTTAGAAAAGTGAGGGGAGCCCGGCAAATTATGTTGGTTAAAAACAAGTATGAAGTGAGTAGAAAAAATGCCCGAAAAACAATTGAGAATAAAAAAATTTTTTTTGCGGCGGTGGTGGGGTTTGAAACCCGCGACCTTATTGGTACGGGCAACTCCGCCTGGGGGTGAGAGCCCTGGTCTTTTGGTGAGCTATCCACGAAACACAATTAAAATTTTTCGTTTAAAAAACCCCCAAAATCAATTTTTAGATCCCCCTCTCACCCCCTTCTTGGGGATCGCCCATTTTGTTCACCCCCATCGCGAAATAATTTTTTTAAGCAGTTAAGCTTAATAAACCCCAAAAATTTTTACCAAAATATAAAAGAAAAAGATTGAGACTTGAGGGATGCTCCCGGGGAAAAAGGGGGTTAAATTTTTTAAAACAGAAAAGTGAGGGGAAAAGGGGGACTTATGTTGGTAAAAACAAGTTTTGAAGGGGAAAAAAATGCCCAAAGACAATTGAGAATAAAATTTTTTTTCGCGGCGGGGGGGGGGTTTTTAAAACCTCCCCCCCTTTTTTTGGGTCGACAACCCCGCCTCAGGTGAAGGGGGGGCCTTCCGTGTGAGTTTACCCCACAAAAAAAATTTAAAAATTTCGTTTTAAAAACCAAAAAATCTTTCTGCCCCCCTCTAAACCCATTTCTTGAGATCGCCGATTCTTTTCACCACCATCGCGAAGTAATTTTGACCCCATTAAGTTAATCCCAAAATATTCTCAACCAAAAAAAACCCATAGAAACATTGAGACATTGGAAACCCCGGTGAAAGGGGGTGAATTTTTAATTCGAAAAGTGAGTGGAGCAGGCCCCTTAGTTGGTAACAAAAAATTTTTGGGTGAGTAAAAAAGGCCAGAAAAAATTAAAAAAAAAAAATTTTTTCATCATCCCCCCTAAGAGTTGAAAAATTAATTTTTTTTCGACGTGAACAATATGCAGGGCCATTGTTAAAGGGGGCAGTGAGTGAAAAGAAAAATTTGATGATGGGGGTTTGTTTATCAAACCCCCCTTTCCCCACCCCCCCCCCCCCCCTATCCCCCAAAACCATTTTTCCCCTTTTTCCCCCCCACGCCTTATCCCTTTATTGCGCCCAATAATTTTGCCACGCCTTTTTTTTTCCCCTTTTTCATCGCACTAAACTTTTTTAAAGGGACTTAGGTTTGGGGAAAAATCGGCGGGCCCATTGTTTGTTTGATGATGATTGATTAAATTGACTGATTGATTTTTGAAGCGTCCCGGGACAACCCAAAAGGGCTCAACTAAAGATCAGGTATTTTTTTTTTCCAAATGGCTCTTGTTGCCCTTGGGATTTTAAAAAAGAATGCAATTTTTTATAGATTTAATACGAATTCTATACTAATCACGCCATTTTGTTTTTTTGTCCCAAAAACCCCAAAATTTGGGGATAAAAGATTTGTTTTTATAAATATATAAAATATATATATTTTTTTATATATTATATTTATAAAGGGTTTTTTAAAAAGGGTTTGCAAAAAAAAAGGGTTTTTTAAAAAACCTTTTAAAAACCCTCTATGGGGGGAGGCTAAAAACTTAGGGGAGGGGGGGCCCCAAAGCGGACCCCGACTTCATACAGTATGGGAAATCAGCCATAGGGGTCCCAGGGGAAACGAAGAAGAAGAAAAAAAAAACCCCTTTTCCCCCAACCCCCCCTGGGGAAAATCGTCACATTCTTTTCGATGGCCCAAAAACGTTTTCCTTCGTCTCCTTTGTACATCAAAAAAATTTTAAAGAAAAAACTTTGTTCTAGCGTTTTAAAATTTTGACACTGGCATTATTAGTAGGGAAATTGTACTTTTTTTTTTCTTTTTTTAGTAAAAAAAAAAAATCAATTTTTGTGTAGGGGGGGTTTGGGTTTCTTGATAAATTCAAAAAATTTGGGTAAGGGAGAGAGTAAAGAGTCAATAAAGGGAAGTGATTGTTTTTTGGGGGGGTTTTTTTTTTTTGTTATTTTTCTTTCTTGCTTTTTTGGGGGAAACCTTTCTTTTTAACTTTTTTTTCATTTCTTTTTCTCCCCGGGGGCCCCACTCTTTTAAATTTTTTTTTTAAAAAACGAAAACTTCTTACTTACTTACTTATCCAAAACCCGCGACCAACTAAGCTTTACCCCCTTTGGTTTTGGGCCCAAAGGAGTAAATTTGGGACGTCTTTTTTATTTTTCCCGGTATTTTAAAAAATGTGTTACTTGCTTGGTTTTGGGGTTTAGGAATGTGCATCTAGGTCTTCAAGAGATTGAAATTCAAGCAAGGGGTGTTTACTTTTTTTTGGGGTGTTGAAAAAGGGGGAGGGGGGGATGTTTCTTTTTAAATTTTTCTTAAATGACTGTTGAGGGGTATGTGTTGTGTTCTTTTTGAAAGATGATGCTTTGCGGGTGTCTTCGGGCCCTTTTTAAAGGGGGGGAAATCGGGTTTTCCCCGGGGGGTGGATGGGGGAAAAAATATACTCTCCCCGTGGTGCCCATTGTCCAACGGTTCATCCTTTCAAAACGATAAAACTTAAGTAATGGAGAGGCTTTTAGAAGTGATATTTAAAATTTTGACCGTATTGAGAACTCTTTTATTAACCCGAGCCCGAAAAACTGAGTCTACGCGGTTTTTTCCTGAAGTCAGAAAATTACCAATGTTAGTTATTTTTTTCACTCAAGCCTAGAGTTTTTTGGGCTTCTTTTAAAATTTTGGGGAAAAAGAATGTTTTAAAAATGAGCATGTTAAAATTTTATTTTTATTCAACTACATTTTAACATGAAAAAAAATTAAAAACATTAGCTTTGATACACGCCTGCATTTGTCTCAAAAAAAATGAAATAAAATTGGCCCCGGGGGGTTTTTAAAAGTAATCGGGTTTTTAAACTAGGGAAATTAGTCGGTTTTTTGGTTGAATGAGTTTAACCCTTATTATTTATCTTATTTCCATATTCGGGAAAGCGTTTAAAAATACAAATTGGAGGGAACATTTTAAGACCATGAATTATTTG
>NW_027627946.1:0-4750 GCF_034508935.2 Berghia stephanieae | reverse complement strand
GAGAAGAGAGAGGGAAAAGGAGGAGAAAAGGAGAGAGAAGAGGGGAAAGTAAAAATTATTGGGATGAATGAAGGAAGAATAAAGCTTGAAAATTAATCACTGACTGCATGCCCTTGTTGTTTGTTGCGCGGCGGTGGGGACCAGGGGAAATTGAGCTCATAAGTTTCTCTCCCAAAAATCTTTTAAAGAAAAGTGTACCAAAAAGGTAAGAATCGCACATGGGGCCCTTTTCAATCTCTATCATAGGGGGGGGGTGATTTACTCAGGGTTTTGAACGTCCCTTTTTCTTTGTGAGCACAAAAATTAATAACTAGATGCTGATCGATAGAAGAAAAAAAATGGTGTGCAAACGAACAGGAATTGCGCAAATTTGGCCCTTGTTTTTTAAACCCTGGGTTGTTGGGCTATATTTCCCAATCACTGTATTTTTTACATTAATGACGATGTCCGAGGGGTTTTTTATCTTGGTGTTTATTGCATTTGAGGTCTATAATATATTTATATATATATATATATATATATATTTTTTTATATTTTATTTTAATATATATTATTCACTAGGTGGGTCCTTTGAGCATTCCAATGTGCCCAAATTGACCTCGAGCTCTACTACTCTACTACTACGACTACACTACTACTACACTACTACTAAAACTTTTACAAACTACTAAACTACTACTACTACTACTTTTTCATATATACACTACTATACTACAAACTCTACTACTACACTATTTTTATATACTACTACTACACAAACTACTCACTACACTACTACTACTACTACTACACTCGGGACACAAAGAGATTTGAGAACAATGTAGAGTGGAAGAACGGGGACATGAAAGGGCAATAGAGGGGGGGGGGGCTGGAGAGAGAGAGAGAAGAGAGAGAGAGAGAGAGAGAGAGAGGAGAGAGAGAGAGGGAGTGGAGAAGAGACTAAAAACTGACAGATTGACAGATAGAGATAATTAGAAAAAGTTAGAGAGAGAGAAGAGTGGATAGGATAGTGTGTGTGTCTGTGTGTGTGAGAGAGAGAGAGAGGTGAGAAAGAGAGAGAGAGAGGGAGAGAGAGAGATAGAGAGAGAGATGAAGAGATAGATAGATAAATGGATAGATGATAGACAGAAAGATTGATAGAGAAAGAGAGAGAGAGAGAGAGAGAGAGGGAGAGAGAGTAGAGAGAGGGTATCATACAGATAGTGGAATAAGAGAGAGAAAGAAAGAAAAAGAGAGAGAGAAAGAAAAATAGAGAGGGAAAACAGAGAGAAGGAATGGTGAAATAAGATAGATAGATAGATAGATAGATAGATAGATAGATAGATAGATATACAGAGAAAGGGAGAAAGGGGGTAAAGAGACAGACAAGCCGATAGAGAGAAGAGAGAGAGAGAGAGAGAGAGAGAGAGAGAGAGAAAGAAAGAAAGAAAGAGAGAGAGAGAGAGAGAGAGAGAGAGAGAGAGAAAGAAAGAAAGAGAGGGAAAGACAGTTTGAGGAGTATTTGTGGGCCGGTTTGTGTGTTTGTGTGTGTGTGTGTGTGTGTGTTCGTGTGTATAGGTGTGTGTGTCAGTGTATTTGTGTATGTGTGTATATTTTGTTGTGTTAGTGTGTGTAGCAAGGGTTGTTTGTACAAGGCAAGTTTAACTCATAAATTTCGTCCCTTGATAAAGAGCCTGAAGAAATGTTCCTCTTAGAGACAAGTAACAATGTAAAATTGAATATAAGCCTCAATTTAATATACGTAAACAGACAAAATGGAAGTTTCAGGTTTCCCCTTTATCAACAAAACAGGATGAATGAAACACTACAGGCGAATGAAATAATGTGGTACTGGCGTTGTTAAGATATTGTTAACAACTTCACTATCCCATTGTCTCATTTGTCTGTAGTGTTTCATTCATTATGTTTTGTTGATAAAGGGGAAAACCCGAAACGTCCCATTTTATCTCTTTTTTTTTTCGTAAATTAAATGAAGCTTACATTCAATTTCGCATTGTTATTATTATTATTTTTTTTTTTTGAGCTTCGAACAGCAACATTTGCATCATCTTGGAGATAAAGGTGAGTAATTTTCTTTCTTTCTTTTCTTTTTTCTTTCTTATTATTTTATTTATTTATTTATTTATTTATTTATTTATTTATTTATTATCTATCTATTTATTTATTTATTTAATTATTTATTTATTTATTTATTTTTTTATTTTATTTATTTATTTTTTTATTTATTTTTTTATTTATTTATTATTTATTTATTTATTTATTTATTTTATCTATCTATTTATTTTTTTTATTTATTTATTTTTTTTTTTTATTTTTTTTTTTTATTTATTTTCTTTTTTATTTTACATCCAATTATCTAGCTCCCTTTATCAGTTTTGTTTATTACAAAGCGCGTTGCATCCTCGGGTTGTGTTTTCTCCATTTTTCCCCCCTTTTACCCTTTTCAGGGTTTTAGCTTATTTTTCCCGCGTCGTCTATCCGTGACCCCAAAAAATTCTGCCTGGGAAAAATTTTATTATGGGCCCGAAGACAAAAACGAGGCAAAAAACGGAAAATTTCGTTGTCAATTTAAATTTAAATTTTGATGAGGTGTGAGTGAGTGAGTGATTTTGTCTCTGTGTTGTTGGGTTTTTGTGTGTGTGTGGGTTTTGAGTGATTGAGTTATCGATTTTAATGATGACATCTTTTATCGAAAATCAAAGAGAAATTACGTCTTGGCTACACTTGGGGATTTTTTGATAAGGCAAAAATTTGGTGCGCATGGGTGTTTTTCAGCGTTTACCGGTCTTTTGTTTTAAAGATGACTTGTAAATATAATCTTCTAACTAGTGCTTTTTGTTTTTTGGTCGTGGGGGGTATGGATTTCGGATGGGAAGGGTCCTGGGTTTCGAGCATCCCCAGGCGCATAGTTGAGCCCTTGTGGAGGCTCTTTATCAAATTCTCTCACCTACCCCGGTTAAAATAGTATTTGGCAATTACACGTTTCTCTGTCGAAAAAAAATTGTAATCTCGCCTAACACGCGTCTGTCCCGTCCAAAAATTTAATTTTGTGTTGGCAGGGCCCCCTTGAAAGTGCTTTGGGCCATAAAGTGGATATTGCCAAAATTAAAAGCTAAGTTTTTTTTTGTTGTTTATTTTTTATTTTTTTTAAATTTTTTGTTCTTTTTTTTTTTTTGGGGGGGTGGGGATTGATTTGGGTTTTTTTTTTTTTTTTTTTTCGGATTTTTTTTTTTTTTTTTTTTTTTTGGGGGGGGGGGAGGTTTTTTTGGGGGGGGGGGGGGGGGCGTTGTCTGGGGCCCTACCCCCCGAAAGGGTGAAAAGGGCAATTGACGATGTTGACCAAAATTTTTCGTAATTTTTTAGAATCTTTCCTAGACTTGGCCCCCTCTGCATAACTATTATGAATAATCTTACAATCAAAATGATCGAATTATGTTTTCATTATGCCTTTTAAAAACCGGTATCCAATTAGGAGCCGGACTTTTACATACTGAATCGTCATACAGCAAATACCCTGCACCACGAAACGAAATTTCATGTTCTTATTCATGCTTTAGGAATTAGTGAGTGTTTTCCATAGGGTTTTTACTTTAAAAAAGTTTCTTTTAAATCCCTTTTCCTCATTTGGCATTTCGCTTTTCTTCTTTTTTTTCTTCATTTTTTTTTCTTTTCTAGGGTTTCCTCCTGTCCGGCTTCGGGTTGCATGAATTTTATCTCTTCCCTTCCCCCCGTCTCTTGCTTTTTCAAAAACTCTTGGATTGTTAGGTTGGTGAAGCCCCTTTGTTGTTATGAGTTTTTTCTTTTTCTCCCCCCCGGGGGTTTACCGGGTTTTTTCCACAAATTTCCGGGATTCATTTTACTTTTCCCTTTCTATGTGTCCCAAAAAAGGGTGTTGTCGACCAATTAAGGGCATTATTTCCTTTGTTGGGAGTTTGTTTTTGCACCTTCGTTCGTTTTTTTGTGCGGGATCGAATTTTCTCTGATCCTTCTCAACACCAATTTTAAAAGCTTCAAGTTCTTTTTTTTTTCTGCATTGTATCCGCTTTTCGCATCCCCTAGAACAGGTTGGCACCGTACACTTCAAACTCGAATCAACCCGAACGACATCTGTTTGTTTTTCAAAAATTTTTCCCGGGCCGAAAGGGTGTTTGGGTTGAGTTATTCTTGCTGTATTCTCGGTTTTATTCCATCGTTGTCACTATTGAACCAGGTATTTTAAAAATTTTTACGTTGGAAGCCTTTTGCCTGAAACGTTTATTTCAGGTGTTTTTTTTTTTCGGGGTTTTTTTTGTATTTCCCTGCATTTGTTTTGGGGATATTTACTTATTCCCTTGGTTCATATCTATACCACCTTGTCAAAAATTTTTGAAGTTGGATTTCTGATGTTGCAATGAGTCCCGTATCGTCTGCATATCTTATTTTTTTTATGTTTGACCCCATTTTTTTTTATTCCCTCCAATATTTATGCCCCTCATGATTGTTTCTTGGTATAGATTAAACAGATCTGGTGAGGCAACACACCCTTGACGGACTCCTTTCTTGGGGGAAATGTTTTTTCCCCCTGTATTTTTCCCCCCGATTTTTAGATGCCTGCGGGGTGTATTATTTGTTTGCATGAGTCTGAGGTCTTTCTCATCAGCGCCAATGGAGTGCAGTTGTTTTATTTTTCCCCTTTCGTGGCGTACTCTATAAAAAAAAATTTTTTTTGGGGTATCGAAAAAAAACGGAGGTATAGGGGGTCGAACCTGTA
>NW_027627945.1:0-4743 GCF_034508935.2 Berghia stephanieae | reverse complement strand
TTTCACGCCACGCGGCGCACCCCCTACTCCCCGGCCTGCCCGGGGAGGGGTCGGACCCCTCCCGCTGGCGGGGGGGCCCCCGGTGTGGGTCCGACGCTCAGGCCATCCATTTTCAGGGGGGGTCGGTTCGGCGGTGTGTTGTTAAAACCTCCTGGCGGATTCCGTTTCCGGGGCCCCGCCTGCTTCGTACCGACCCACCCCTTTTAGCTTTCCCGTGAGCGTCCTGCGTTGGGCCCCAAAACCGGGGGCGTTGGGTTTCCCCCGCGGGCCCCGTTTTGTTACAAAAAGGGCCCCACTCGGCCCCCGGTTCTAGGCCAGGCCGTGCGAGGGGGTCTGGCCCCTCACCGTTGAAAGTTTGAGAGTAGGACGAGGGCGTTTCCCCCCCGATGCCCCAACCATTCGCTTTCCCGAGTGAAAATCGTTCCGCGGCCCCGGCTACCCTGAGGGAAATTTCGGAGGGAACCAGTACTGAGGGTTTTCGATTGGTCTTTCGCCCTACCCCCAAGGGGCGGTCGATTTGCAGTCAGAGGCTTCGACCCTCCACCGAGTTTCCCCCGGCTTCGTTTGCTGGCGTAATCCCCATCTATCGGGCCCCACGCCGCCTATGCTCCGCAGGGCGTCAACGCGGCGACCCCCGGGCCGGCGGTGCGTCCGGGGACTCGGTGGTCGCCCGAGAGACCCCGCCCTCGGCCCCGAGGGCCTCTCGTTTTTCACTTCGCCGTGGGGTTTGTGGAAACCCCTGGGCCCGCACAGGCGTCGGACTCCTTGGTCCGTGTTTCAAGACGGGTCGGGCAGGTACCGGAATAAAAGCTGCGCAACTTTCGACGGACCGGAGCCGCCCGCCCGGGAGGCCCAAAACCCCCCCGGGGCGAACCGCCGCCCTTTGTCCCCCGGTTTGACCACGGCACCCGAATCGCCGCTTGTGCCAAACTCGCGCCCAGTCCGCAGGCGAGCCCGCGTAGGGGGCGGGACGAGACGGCCCCGGGCCGGTGGCGCGGAGACCCCCCCGTGGTGGGGCACGCGCCCGACCCCGAATCGGAAAGGGTCCCCCGTCTCCCGGGGGCCTCCGCGGGGGACGGGCGACCCCCCGCCACGGCGGGGCACGTGCTCGGCTCAGCCCCGTTTACCCCCCTTTGGGGTTTCACGCCTTTGACCCCCTTTTTCAGAGTTCTTTTCAACTTTCCCTCACAGTATTGTTCGCTTCGGACTCGCGGGGTCTTAGCCTTAGGTGGAGTTTTCCCCCCCGCTTTGGGGCGCATGCCAAGCACCCGACTCCGGGGGGCGAGGTCGGCGGAAAAGGGAGCGCCGCCGGCAAGGGCTGGCACCGCTCTGGGCAAGCCAGCTCGAGAAGACTCGCGCGGCGCTCCCGATCCCGTGACAGACCCCAACGCTCAGCTCCCGCGGGCCGGGCCCAGGGGGGGTTTCAGCCTGGGTCTTCCCCCTTCACTCGCCGTTACGGGGGAGTCCCGTTGGGTTTCTTTTCCTCCGCTTACTGAAATGCTTTAGTTCGGCGGGTACCCTCGTCCGTTGAGGCGGCAGATCGCCCCATCCGTCGGGTTCGCCGCGCGTCGTTATATTATTCCCCGCATCCCCACGAAGCCTCGCTCGCGTTTTACTCGAGCAGGCCGAGGATGGGAAAAAAGCAGCCCATCGGTGCTGCTTCCCCCCTCTTCGGGGCGCGTCTTATTTGTGTCCCCCGCCCCTACCCAGAGGCCCGGGTGGGGCGACGTCTCCCCTGGTCAGACGGGAGCCTCGTTTGGCCGCCATCGGGGGAGACCCCCACCGGACGGCACGTCGCGCCCTCAGTCCCCCGAGAAAACCCCGGGTTTCGGCGACGGTAGGGCCGACCTCATAGGACGTGGCCCCGGGGACTTACGCCCACGGCCCCAATTTGCGTTAAGCTCGTGTTCATGAGGGAGCTGCAGTTCACACGCTCAATCGGCTGGCCGCACTCTTCATCGACGCGCGAGCCGAGTGATCCACGCCAAAAGGGGTATTTTTTTTCTCCGCTTAAAAAGGAAAACGACGACAAAGGGGGGGGGGGGCAAGGTTGCGCGCGCGGTTTTTCTCGCGGCGCAACGCCGCCCCCCGTTTTCGGGCCCGGACGCCCCGGCCCCGGGAGCAGCCCGGCCTCCCGGACAGTGTTTTTTTTAAACCCTTTACCCCTCGGGGGGCCCTGGGGGCAAAACGAAATCGGACGTGTCCTACCGAAGGTTCACCTACGGTAACCTTGTTACGACTTTTACCCTCTCGGGGGCACCCGCTGTTCGGGCGGACATCGGGGCCCGACTGCGATTTCAGGAGCCGAAGCTCCGTCTCGCGGCGCCACTCCGGGGCCCTGGCTGCGCCCGTCCACCGAAGGTAGCGACGGGCGGTGTGTACAAAGGGCAGGGACGTAGTCGGCACGGGATGCTGACCCGTGACTACGTGGCCATCCGAGTTCACGGCCCAACTCGCAGGAAAGGACCGACCCGGACATGAAGACTCCTACGCTCACGGTTACACCGCGCCGGCTGGCGCCCACCAAACTGTAGCACCGTGCAGCCCAGGACGTCTAAGGGCATCACAGACCTGTTATGGCCCCCATTCGTACGCACTGCTCGAGGTAAAATCCCTGCAGGACGCGGCCTGGGGCACGGCGGTCCGGGGCACCGCCTCCCCCTTTGAGTGGGAAGACCGACGCCCGACCCGAGAGCCGAAACGCCGACCCAACCCGTGAGACGGACCCTTTCTTGACCCGCCGTTTTTTTATCCGCCGGGGCCCAAGAGTCTCGCCCGTTATCGGAATGACCCACACGGATCGCTCCACGGGCTAGCAACGGCCATGCCCCACCACCCACCGATCATGAAAGAGCCTCAGTCTGTCAATCCACGCGGTGTCTCGGACCTGGTAAGCTTCCCGTGTTGAGAAAAAATTTTGAGCCGCAGGCTCCACTCCTGGTGGTGCCCTTCCGTCAATTCCTTTTAAGTTTCAGCCTTGCGGACCGTACCCCCCCCCGGAGCCCAGGCACTCTGATTTCCCCGGGGCCTCGCGAGGCTTCCCCAGGGGGAACGTCCCGCGAAAACCGGTCGGCATGGTTTTTACTGTCGGAACTACCGCGGTACCTGATCGCGTTCGTTCCTCCGACTTTCGTTCATGATCAAACGAAGGCGCTCTTGGCCGGTGCCTTCGCTCTTGTTCGTCCCACCGCGATCGTCGGATTCCACCCCTCCCGCGGTATTGTACGCCCGCCCCCGGCCGTCTCTATAGACCTCGCCCACCGCCCCCACGGAGGACCGGTCCCGTGGTTACATTGCGGGGCGGTGGCGTCATCACATCGTTCCCAGCAAAGCTGTGCGAGCCGGACCTGCTTTGAGCACTCCAATTGATTCAGGGAGAACACCGCCCGTACCCTTTGTGTCGGCCCCCGATACGCCACGTACCAAGCCGACACGGCTTAAGACGGAAAGAGACTAAACCGGCAGCGACGGGCAAGCGATTTCCCGGCGAGATCCGTCGCGAGGGTCCGGTTGCGGCACCGGAAGGCACCGCTTGCTCCATCCCCAAAACCACGACGGTGCATAATCGCCGGGGCAACGTCACCCGCGGGTTGTCGGGTGCCGTCACCTCAGAGATCCAACTACGAGCGTTTTTTAAAAGCAGCAACTACAACATACGCCATCACGGAGCTGGAATTACCGCGGCTGCTGGCACCAGGCTTGCCCTCCGATTTGGTCTCAACGGCACGTGTTTGGTCTACGCTCAATCCGACCGCTAGGCTCGCATGCGAGTACAGGGCCCTAACGGGAAGGGCCCCGAAGTTCAAAACCGTCGGCAATGGGGAGGTCCCAGGTGCGATCATAGGTGGTGGGTTTATTTCATTCAAATTTCGCTCCGTAGAGGAAATGCGCTCGACCAAAGTTTTTTCCCTCGGCCCTCGGAGGGCTTACCGCGGGAGCGTCCCGGCGCTAGAGTCCTTCTCGGCCGTAGCGAGAGCTTCTTACCCCAGGGACGCCCGTGCGGTAAAGCCTCGAATCGACGAGGCGATAAAATCGTATGAATAAAGCTCCCAAACCGGGATTTGAACCCCGGCAGGGTTGGCCGGCCCGTGGGCCAACTCGATCGAGCCCGAGTCGTCGATCGCCCGACTCTAGCGAAGTAGCGGGAACGCGTTTAAACACTCCGCCAAGCGAGTACAGGGCCCTAACGGGAAGGGCCCCGAAGTTCAAAACCGGTCGGCAATGGGGAGGTCCCAGGTGCGATCATAGGTGGTGGGTTTATTTCATTCAAATTCGCTCCGTAGAGGAAATGCGCTCGACCAAAGTTTTTTCCCTCGGCCCTCGGAGGGCTTACCGCGGGAGCGTCCCGGCGCTAGAGTCCTTCTCGGCCGTAGCGAGAGCTTCTTACCCCAGGGACGCCCGTGCGGTAAAGCCTCGAATCGACGAGGCGATAAAATCGTATGAATAAAGCTCCCAAACCGGGATTTGAACCCGGCAGGGTTGGCCGGCCCGTGGGCCAACTCGATCGAGCCCGAGTCGTCGATCGCCCGACTCTAGCGAAGTAGCGGGAACGCGTTTAACACTCCGCCAAGCGAGTACAGGGCCCTAACGGGAAGGGCCCGAAGTTCAAAACCGGTCGGCAATGGGGAGGTCCCAGGTGCGATCATAGGTGGTGGGTTTATTTCATTCAAATTCGCTCCGTAGAGGAAATGCGCTCGACCAAAGTTTTTTCCCTCGGCCCTCGGAGGGCTTACCGCGGGAGCG
>NW_027627944.1:0-18493 GCF_034508935.2 Berghia stephanieae | reverse complement strand
TTATTTGTTGTGGTTGTTAAATTTTTTTGGTTTTTTTTTTGGGGGGGTTTTGTTGGGGGTTGGGATGTGGTGTTTTTTTTTTTTTTTTTAAAATTTTTTTTAGGGTTTTTTAAATTTTTTTTTTTTATTTTTTTAAAAATTTTTTTTTTTAAAATTTTTTTTTTTTTTTGGGTTTTGGGTTTGTTTTGGGTAAAAAAAGGGGGGGGGTTGGGTTTGTTTGGGTGTTTAGTTTTGAGTGTGGATAAAAGATGGGTGTGAAAAGAGTGGTATTTTGTAAATAAGTTGTTGATTGTGTTAGCTAAGAATGAAGAGGGAGTATAAGATGGATAATAAAGTTTGGAAGACTTGTGACCGGTTTTAACCGGAAATAATGTCAACTTGATAAGAAATGAGTAACAAAAAATTTTTAAGATAGATAAAATATTTAGAAACTAGAAATTAAATTTATGAATAATAAAGATGAATTTTAAATAAAAAATAAAAAATCAAAAATTATGAAATAACAATAAAAAAAAAAAAACAAAAAAAAGAAAAATAAGGGGTTAACTACGAAGTATCGGTTGAAGAAAAGGAAGGGTATGAAAGCAATTGGAATTTATTAAAAGATGAGAGAAAGGTACCACAAATAAAAATAACGAAGAGTTATAGGAAAGGGAAGAATAGAAGATAGGAAAGTGTAGCGGTTAGAGGTCATAACGAGATAATGTTGATGGTATTAAATGTAATAATGATGAATAAAGAAATTTCGAAGAAGTCTATCACTTATAATAATTAATTTAGAAAGGGGATATAGATATATAGAAGTGGTAGTTGAGAGATGTTTTAGAATGATTAAAAGTGATTATTGGTGATATTTGATCGAGATGAAGAAGTAGAATAAAAAGTGCTCGAAAAAAAACCGTGCAACATTCAGATTGGCAGTCAAAAAGACAAAAAAAATAATAGTTTTAATAAAGTAGTTTTACTATTGCAATTCTTTCTTTAATAAAAAATTTTTGGCCCCGCCTTTTAATTTTATTCCCAATTTATTTTAACAAACACTATCATGCTATAAAAAAGATTTATTTAATTAAAGTTTAATTATTCCATCTCATTGTGCGAATTCACCGTAAAAGTATTAAAGCATACAATTTTTTTCGTAATCAATTCATTCTTTTTGGAGTTCCCCTCAATGTGCCCGGGGAACAGGCAACAAATTTTGGGTGGTTTTTCCTTTTATTAAATTAAATTATCAAAAAAGTGCATTTTTTCATATTTTAAAAATCATAACCCTTTTTTCAAAAAATCAAGAAAAAAACCTGAAAACCATTTAGAGGATTTTGAAAGCCTTTCTAAACACCTCCCTCCCCAAACACCCGGGCCATAAAAATTTAAAATTTCCCTTTTTTTTAAATTTTTAAATTATTTTCCATTTAAATTTTTTAAAATTCAAAAATTTTTTTTAAAAAATTTTCTTTTAAATTTATTAATTTTCCCCAACTTATGTTTTCCTCCCCTATTTCACAAATTTTCTCCTCTGGTTCGCATTTTTTTTAAAAACACTAAGCCTAAATCCAAATAAAATTTAATATTTTTTATTAAAATTTAAGAAAAGGCAAAAAATAGATTTAGATAATAGATAGGGGGTTGGTTTTGTTTTTTTTAGCAAGTAGTAAATAAAAGTAGAAGTATTAGTAAGTATAGTATTTAAGAGAGTAGTAGAAAGAAGGAAGTAGTAGAAAGTAGTAGTAGAAATTAGTAAAATATAGATATTATAAGAAAGTAGTAAATAGTATATTTGTTTTAGTAGTATGGGAGAGTAAAAGTAAGTAGAAAATAGAAGTATATTGTTTTTGGTAGAAATAGTGGGAAAAAGTAGTTTTTGGTATAGTATAATAAGTAGTTTTGTAGTATAGAAGTAGTAGTAGTAGTAGTATAAAAAATTTAGTTTTATATTAGTAGAGAGTATGGGAAATATAGTCGCAAAAGCTGTAGGGCAAAAAGACAGCTTTTGGTTATGAATAGGGGTAACTTGGCACTAAACCCAAAAGATATATTGACAAAAGGGTTGCTGCACAGCGGGATACGAAGTGGGGGTTAGGGGTCAACCCCTGTTTTTCCCCCGCGGGGAAAGTCGTTTCCCCAAACGACTTGTTTCAGTGAGTTTCCCTACGGGGGGGGAAGTGTCCAAAAGGGGAAAAAACCCTAACAAAACACACCGCACAAAATGTCCTTTCAGGGCCCGGGCCGAAAAATTTGTCGGGCCAAATGCGTTTCAGCACAGTTCGATATTCACGCAAGGCTGCAGGGAATGTGCCCCCAAACCTTTTTCCCGGTCTCCCCAAATGTAAAAAATCCCCCCACAGGGAACGTAATCCATGGACAATCACGGTCATTTTCAATAAACGCTGCCTGAAGATCCCAAATCTTGTCTGGAAAGCTATTTCGTCACTCCCACATGCCCCCACAAGCCCTTCACCGGGGGGGTCGCATACCATCGGCTTTAGGCCCATCCCTGGGAAATTGTTCAAACTCTTTCCACTTATTTATCCATTAATATCATAAAACCCCCGCAATCCCCGGGCTTTTTAAATTTCCCCCTCTCTCACCTTACCCCCCCCCCCCCTTTCCTCTTTTTTCCCCCCCTCTTCCCCCCCCTCTCTCTCTCTTTCTCCCCTCCCTCTCTCTATCTCTCTTTTCTTATCCCCTCCCCCTCTCTCTCTCTCCCCTCTCTCCCCTTCTCCTTCTCTCTCTCAAACCCCCTCCAAAGGGGTCCGCCCCCCCCCCCCCCTCCCAAAAATTTTTTTAGTTTTTTTTGTTGTTTTGTTGTTTTGTTTTTTGTTTGCCCTTTTGTCTTTTTTTTTTTTTTTTTTCCCCCCCCCCCTCTTTTTTATCAAAGCTTATCTATCAATCTATCTACTATCTACCCATCTATCTATCTTATCATCTTATCTATCTATCTTTTTCTGTTTTTCCCATCTATCTATAATTTTATCTATCTATTTATCTGTATCCCCCCATTTTACAAATCGCATCGCCATCCGATTTTTAGAAATTTCCTTCGCAAATTCGCCCTTTGGCTCTTTCCCAAAAACCCCCCCCCCCCTCCGCCATGACTCTTTCCCCTCCCCCCCCCAAAACCCCCCCCAACTTTTTCCCCACAAGCTTTCTACACTGCTATTGCTACTTTTAAAACTACTATTACAAACTTACTCCCCTCCCAAAAACTACCCCCTACAAAACCTACACTACTACTACTACTACTACAACTACTACTAACACTACTAACACTACAAAACTACTACTACTAGTTTTTTAATCCCAATATTTTCGGGAAGGGTTCTTTTCCCCGGACGCTGACCTTTTCTTACCCAATTAATACCCCCCCCGGGGAAAACCCTATCCCCTCCCCACGCCACGCTAACTTTTTCATTCAACGCAACCACCTTGATACAGACGATAAAAATTAAATTTTTTCATTATTTTTATTTTTTTTCCAGGGTTTTTTTTGTGTATTTTTGTGCTACAAAGGGTTTTTTGTACCCGAAACCCCCTTTTGTCCTTTTTTTGTTCCCATACGAACCCTTTTCCCATTTTCATCTTTTTTGTTAGTATTTTTACGATCCCCGGTTTCAGGCCCCCTTCCCTTTTTTCCCTACTTGAAGGGGATTTAAACCCTTTTTAGTGGGACCTGTTTTTTTTTAAATTTTTGGAAACTCGGGCCTTGTTTGAAAAATACGGGGATTAAATTTGGGGCCCACATTTACCTCTATAAAAAAGGGCCATCCCAGCTTTGAATTCATTTGTGTTAAAAGGGAGGGCCATTCATTTTTTTAAATTCCTTTCCCGTGCTTTTTTCAAATTCAAAAAAAAGAACATTTTCAACTTTCCCAAAATTTCGGGTAAGAGTCTTTTTAATTTCATTTATGTTTCTAAAATTTTTTCTTTTAATTTAAAATTTATAAAAAGTTAAAGGGGTGTATGTTATATTCAAATAATTCGCTTGTTATTTTTAAATTTGAATGAGAATGTTTTTCCTGACCCAACTTTTTTTCCCAAAAAGGGGCCCGGTAAAAAATCGTGTGTAAAAATTTTTAAATCTTTAAAAAAAAGGGCGCCTCATTTTACTTTAAAAACATTTTTATACTACAAAAAATTTCCCAAAAAGCAATAGACAAATAAAAAAACCATGATTTTAAAATTTATCGATAAAGATTTTAAAAATAATTAAAAAACCCTTTTTTAGTCGAACAGGGGCCTCGGGGAATTAAAAGTTCGTCAAATAAAAGGTTTGCTAAACCAAATTGGTTAGAGGCTCCCTTTAAAAGGGATTGACTTAGTCGACGATTTTGTTCGTTCCCCGGAGGCGCCCGGTTTTTTTCCCTTCCCCTTCGAATGTTAAAAATTTGGGAAAAAAATTTTTTTTATTATTTTTTTTCTATGAATGGAATACCACACTACCCTATCGCAAATTTTTTAAAATTTTACAAATATACATAAGCGAATGCTCAACAATTTTGGAGAAGTTTTCATAAATATCCAAAAATATTTTAAAAAAACTCCTCTTTCAAACATTTGAGCACAATTTTTTCATGGTATTTTCTTTTGTATAAATGTGTTTTGTGGGGGTTTTTTTTTTGTTTTTGGGTTGTGTGTGTTGGTGTGGGGTTGTTTTGTGTTTATTGTTTTTAAAAACTTTTTTCCTTTTCTCCACGAAACAGTTCCCGCGTGTTTTTTGCTTTCGCTGATGTAGGAGAAATTTTAAAAATCCGAATTTTAAGTACTAATATCAAAATAACATTTTCGGGATGATCTTCTGACTCTCCCTTTAGGGCAAGATAATAAAAAACTTTTCCCTATGTTTAAATTTCCCCCTTAATTGATTTTGTCTTTAAATTTGCTTTTTTTGTCTTTTTTTCCTCATTGATTTTTTTTCGATTTTTTCTTTTCCCCTGGGCGGGTTTTAAATGCGGGAGAGGCAGTCAAGGGAAATATTTTTTCGCAATGTTTTTTTTTTTTAAATTTTTCCGGTTTTTGTATTTTTCCCTTATATATATATAAATATATAAAATATTTTTAATAAAAAATATATATATATATATATATATATAAAATAAAAAAAAAAGAGAAAGAAGAGAAAGAGAGAGTGAGAGAAAGAGGGGAAGAGAGAGGGGAAAATGTAAACTTTCATAGCTTCTACTTTATACTACAGAACAATTTACTAAAAAAATTTATTCAAATAGTAAGACCATAACTTTTTTGGGCATAAAAATTGAAACCACTGTACTCTTTGTACATTTTGTGTAAATCCCTGAAAAACAAAAATCTCCCTTTTTTAGCTTTTTTTTGTTTTTGTTCTTGGGTTTTTAATTTTTTTTTTTGTGTCGTACGTGTCCCATGTTGCTTTGGGGCCTAAATTTTTGGGAAATTAATCCAATATCACCGTTGACAAAAATTATGTATTTTTTTAAAAAGTTAAAAATAAACGGAAAACGAACCGAAATCTAATCCATGTGGTTAAATTTCAAGGGGTTTGCTTTTAAACTTTTTAAAGAGTGCAATTTTTTCAGCAAAAAAAGGGGCCGATATATATATAAAAAAATATATATTTTAAAAATATATTATATATATATATATTTTAATATAATATGAAATATATTCCCCGGGATTTTTGTTGCCCCCTCAATGTTTTGGTTTTTTTCATGATTGCTTTTTTGAAAAAATTTTTTTTTTTTTTTTTTGGGGTTTAAAGAAAACCCTTTTTTAAAATTTCATGGTGGATCTACCATCAGTTTGTTAAAAAAAAAAAAAATGTACCCCAAAAATTTAAAACTTTAAATTTCACCTGCCCTCATCGTTTTTGAAGGATAATTTGCAGGGGGGTTTTAAAACATTATTTCTCCCTTCAAATCCAACCATTTTTTTTTTTTTCCCCATTAGTTTTTAACCCCCCATGTTTTCCCGCAAATTTTTGGGCCCCACATTATCGAGTTGTTTTTTTGTAACTTTTTTTCGGATTCGCGTTTAAGCAGTAAACCACATACTTAGTTTGTTGATAAAATTTTCCCCCCTATATTCACTCCTGCCTTTCATTTATTTTACGTAAATGAATTTCGCTGTAGAGTTAAAAGGGTGGGGAATAGACACACCCTTTGCCACACCTCGCTGTTAGGGTTTTGGGGCCCGCTGACCTCATTAACACAAATTGAGCGGGGCCGCTTTTTTCTGCCAAAATATTTCTAACGATCAAAGGTTTTTGGCCATCTATACCCAAACTTCGCAAATGTCAATAACTTTTTCCCATTTTTTAAAAACGTAAAAAGGCCTTTTTTGTAATCAAAAAAACATATATAAAACACCTTTTTGCATTTCAAGATACCCAAATCTTTTAAATTTGGTTAATAAAAAATTAGAAATTTCTTGCCCCACAATCGGGTACAAATCCAAATTAAAGGATTACTGATTTCGTCTGACCCTTTTTTCCTCATTTTTCTCCATCCAAAACGAAGCAATTTTTTTGTAAAAAGACTCTTTAAAACGGGATTTTTTCTATAAAGCCCAAACCTTTCGTTGGCCCCCGGGGGTTTTTTTTTTGGTAACATTATGAAGGGTTTTTTGCTCATTTCACGGGGTACCCCCCAAACCCAAAAATTTAAAAATTTAAACCATTTTTTAAATTTTAAACCCAATTTCCAAATCCCCCCAATGCTTCCAAACAATTACATGAATATTGTCATTTTTCCGGGTTTTTTCCCCCTTTTTCGCTACCCTGTTTTTAAACCCCTCCACTTCAGCATTTAAGATAGGTGGCCCTTAAAAAGGAGTTAGGGAAATTTGGGGTTTAATTCCCTCTTTCAAAAGGAATAGCTCCTCGAGAAATTAAAAACCCAAACCCGTTGTAAAAATGCTTTTTTTATCCATCAGCACGGACCATCTTTAGCCGAAATGCAGCCTGTTTTTTACTTTACCCCTTCCCTGTTCACTTCCTTGATCGTGTTGGGGAAAGGGTTTTTTTGGGGTTTTTTGAAAGTCAGCTTTTTCCTTTTTTTTCAAAATTGTTCTTCACCCAAGGCCCCCCCTTTCCCTTTAAAAGGGCAAAAAACCCCGGGGTAAAGGAAATCATACGTGTGGCCTGTGCTTCTTTATGACACAAATTTTGGGAAAAGACAAAACAAAGAATTTGATCGTAGAATAACTGAAGCCGACTTTTGGGTTTTATTGAACGCATTTTTAGAATCTCAGGGAAAGATAAAAAAAAAAACCGAGGATTTTTAAAAAGAAATTGAATTTCAAACCAATTTTGGTAAACAAAAAATCAAAAAAAGACATTTAAAATTTCTCAAATATTTTCAAAAAAAAACGGAAATTGGGAAAGAATTTCTTAGGGGAAAAATTTTGCTGGGAAAAAAAAAGGGAGACAGGGGATGGGAATTACATTGACAACCTGAACAGATGGTTTGGGTTGGGAAAGGAGCGGGGACCCGGCAAATTGGAAATCTGAGGACAAAATATACAGTTTTGGGTTTTGGGGGAGACTTTATACCGATGTCTGCAACGGGCCTGGCACTTGATGATGATGATGTAATAAAAATTTTAAATATAAATATATATATATAAATATTATATATATATATAAAAATTTATATAAATATTTGTTGTGTGTGTTAAATAAAATTTTGAAAATCATTGAAGTTTGACCCAGCTTCATCAAAAATTTTTTCCTCCTCATGCACCCAAAAACAGATAATATAAACGAATAATTTTAAAAAACCCAAATGTGCGTCCCAAAATTTTTCCCGGGGAAATTAATACGCAGCACTTAAAAGGGGTTTATCGGAACAGTAAATGCAACGACGATATCTTAGCCTTTAAACATCTCAAAAAAAAACGCAAAACCAAAAATTCTTTAGAATGTTTTTTAGCAATGACCATCCACCAAAAATTTTTTGGGGCCCCTTTTTTTTTCGCCCAAGAAGGGCCCAAAAATTCGCGACAAAAAAGGGGACAAAACCGTTTCCTTTACATGCTATTAAAAAAAAAATTATTGGGGGGGAACGCTGTTTTTTTCGATGATATACTAAAAGTTTGGCACAAAATTAAAAAAGAGGTTTTTTTAGTTTGATATCAAGCGAAAAAAAACTCGTACGTTTCCCAAAGACCTTTAAAAAATAGATTTTTACTTTTTGGGATTTAAAAATTTTCAAAAAACTTAAAAGAGGAGAGATTTTTTCCTCAAAAGGGTTAAATATGCACATTTCTTCTATTTTTTTTTTTCAAATGCCCATTGGAAAATTTTCAATTAAATAGTGAATAAAAGGAGACGGCTATTTTGCTTCTCTCATCGCACGAAAAACAAAAGGCGCCCTGGGGCCAGACTTTAACCCGCCCAAATTCACTTAAAAAAGTGGCAAATAGAAAATCATATGCTTTCCTTTTAAAGACTGACCCACTTAAAAGAACAAATTTTTTTAAAACAAACAAAAAAAGGAATAGACTGGGAAAAATTCACTGAACAAAAAAAAAGATGAAAAAAATTTTTAATAAAAAAAACAAAATTAAAAATTTTTTGGCCAAACACGGGGGCCACTGGCAATTTTGGTTCGCGAAGACTGACGCCCACAAATCCTCGCGCCCCTTTTTTTGAATTAAGGAAATTGTTTAAATTTTTTAATGAAAATAGGATAGAATTTTAACACAACCCACACACACACACACACACACACACACACCCCCCCCTCTCTCTCTCTCAAATAAAAACTAAAAATAACTTTTTTAACCTTTTCCCCCACGGGACTGTTTTGATAATAATTTAGAAAGCTTTTTTTCGTGCTTTTTTTATGGGGGGAGACACAAAAATTACATTTCCCGGAAAAAAGTTCCAAATTAAAATTTTATGATATTTTTAAAAAAAAATTTATATTTGCCCCCATACCCCATACAGCCCCTTAACAATACAATTTGGGAAACCTCTTCTGATGCCCCTTTAAACCCATTTTTTTCTGATAATTTTCCCAAAAAAAATTGCCAATTTTTTAAAATAATTCCACGAATTTAAAAAGGCGAGATCAGCAAAAAACCAAAAAAAAAAACGAAAAATAATTTCCCTTTTTTTTTCGTTTTTTTTCCCTCTTTTTTAAACCCACCAAAAAAAATGAAGCTTTGAAACGGCATAATTTTGTTAATTTAGGGTTTTTTAAAAAATTTAAAAAGATTTTTACCAGGGGGCTTTAAAAAAAAGAATATTATTTCCACAAAAATAGAAAACAAAAAAATTGCCCATGGGTCTTTCTAATTTATTTAACAGACTCAAATAAAGAACTTAACTCTGAAAAAGGGGAGAAATACACATTAAAATTTTTTCCCTTTTTTCATGACGCTAGAATAAAACTGAGTCACAAAACAAAATCAAAGCAATCAAGATAGCCATCCCAAATTTGATGTCAAGGGCCCCAAAAACCCCCTTTGGGATCAAAAATTTTTTTGGGCGAGAAATTTACCCGTCACCCTAAGAACTGCGTAATCTGACTCAAAAAAATCTTAAAAAATTTTTATGGGCAGAAAAACCACGAAAGAGTTTAAACAGAAAAAAGTGAAGAATTCACAAAAAATAAGGGGTATCTATTTCGAAAACTATAAAAAATTCAAAATTTATGTATTGAGGGGTCCCCAGGTAAAATTTTAGGCATATTGACCAAAATACGTTTAAAAAGAACCCCACACTTTTCAATTTTCCCAAACGAACATTTAAAAAACGATGAACAAATAAACAAAAAGAGAGAGAGAGAGAGAGAGAAGGGGGAAAAGAGAAGAGAGAGAGAGAGAGAGAGTCGAAGCTGTTTCTTGGCCCTGTTTCATAAATTAAACTTTTTGGGGCTCCATCATTTATAAAACTTTTACTGTTACAAACCCCTTTTAACACTTTTTGGGATTCTAAAAAAAACTAAGCTTTCTTCAAGAATTGAACGAAAAGATAAATTTAAAAAACAATCGTAAATTTGAAAAGTTTTTTTCAAACCTGGGAAAAAAAAACAAAAAGGTTTATGATCCCCAAAAATCCGGTTTCACCGGAAAAAAACCTTTCCCGGGCGGAGCAAGAAATTCAGGTCCGGGAACTTCCGTCAATTTCCGGGGACGTCAATTTGTTTTTCCCAAGGGTCCCCCCCCCCCAACCTCCCCAACCCAAACCCCTTTCATCATCACTGGGCCCCTAGTATTAAAAAACCATCACACTACCCCTAACTACTGGCAACCACCACCACATCATCAACATTAAAAACTACTACAAAAACCCCCACCACCAACCCAAAACCCCCACACAACAACCATCACTATTTCAACCACCAAACCCCCAATTCCCTTTATCACTACCACTATTACTGCAACCAAACCCCCACCAACCACACATCACCCTTAAAACTAAATATCACAAACCCCAAACCCCCACAACATCCTCAAATACTAACTACACTCTAACTACTACTACTACCTACTTTAAAATACTAAATAACTACTACTACAAATACTACTAAAAACTACTACTACTACAAATACAACCCAAACCCCCAACCCCCTATCATCAATACCACTACCCACTGCAAAACCCCCACCACCCCCCGCACATCACTACCATTTCTAGTCCAACCCCACTACAACATCAACCTTTTCTAAAACCACTACTACAACAAACCCCCACCACCCCATCATCATTTCCACTACTTCACAAAAAAACCAAACCCCCACATCAATTTTCACAACCACTAAAAATACTACAACCACCACCCACAACATCATCACTACCACTTAAATACTACAACCACTACAAACCCCATCATCATCACTACCAATTTTTACTAAAAACCAAACCATCACCCCCACAACCCCCTACTAAAAACCACCACCATATCATCATCAAATACTACTACAAATTTTCCCCCACCACCCTACTCCCCTCCAACCACCAAAACTAAAAACTACTACCCCCACCCCACCATCCCCCACACTTTAATTTTACCACCCTACTAAAAATCCAAAAACCACCACAAACACTACCCCCACTTCACAACCCCCAACCCGCCACAACGTTATCAATTCCACTACCGCAAAACCTCATCACCCCCCATCATTCCCAACCACTAATCACTACTAAAAACTACTACTACTACTACTACTACTTTCCCCCACTACTAACTCTACTACTACAAAACTACTACTACTACTACACACTACTACTACACTACTACTACTACTACTTCAAAACAACCCTACAACCATTACTAAACCCCAATTCACAACCATCAAAACCCCCCACATCAACATCACGAAAAAAATTTCTAAATACAAAAAACCACCACCCCCATCTTTACTAACCCCTACTAATACAAACCCCCACTACATCATCACCCCTTACCAAATACTACTACCAAAACCCAAACCCTACCCACATCAAAAACACTACAAAACACTACAACCACTATAACACCCCCACCTCCCCATCACTAAAAACACTACTTCAACCCCCACCCCCACCCCTTAAACATCACTACCCCACTACAAAAAAAACAACCACTGTCACATCTTTACATCACTGCCCCTATTACTAAAAACCACCCAAAACCACATCATCCCAAATACCCCCAGTACTACAAGCTCTACCTTGATTTACTTTATTTTAAAAAGGAAACTTTGGGTTTTTTTTGGCAATGTTTTTATGCAAACACAAATAATTCTAATCAGTTTAAATAAAGAACTATAAAACTATTTTAAAAGCAAAAGCCAAAATACCGCTCCAATTCCTTTTTTTTTCGTGCGGAAATTCGTCTTCGCCTTGAAATTCCTTTCGAGTGAAATTTTTAAACTCCTGTGAGACAAATTTTAAAATTTTTCCGTCTCGAAAAGTTTCAAAAGCTACCCTACCTAGACTTGGTAAAATTTTTTTTTGGGTGAATTTTGGGAAACGCAAACAATCTGAAAACAACCCCGGGCCTCTTTTTAACATAATTTATTAATATTTTTAAAAAACATCGGTTTAAAACATCGATAAATCATAAAACTTATGGGGCCCAAACAAATGGGAAACAAAAAAGTTTTGAAAACCAAAAAACATTGCGTCCCGTTTTTGATTTTATGAAAGATTTTGCAAGGCCCCCATAGACTGTTTTAATCAAAAATCAAAATTTTTTAACGCTACTTTGCCAATCATGTCTCGGGTTTTTGAATTTCAAAATATATTTTTGTAAAAATTGTACTCAATTAAAAAAAAGAAAATTAAAACAAGCCAAATTTTTTCTGGAATGTTTTCCCTTTTTTTCCCAAAAGAAATTTAACACCCTAAGACAGAGAATGGGAAAAAGGGGAGCTCAGATTATTTTCCCTCCAAAAAAATGTAACGGAGTCAAATAAACCAAATTTTTCTCCCCTGAGCAGCAGACAAAAGGGGTTTTAAAAAACCAGAAAAATAAAACTTTTAACTGTGAAAAAAATATTTCCAGATTTTTTCAAGGACTTCGTTGCCGACAAGGGAAAAAAAATCTAATTACGATAAGTAAAGGAAAAATCAATTTAACAAAAAAACCCGTACAATTTTTTTGGACAAAAATTTCCCCTAAAAAATCAAATTTATACGAAAATTTATGATACCTTTTATCTAAGGGAATTTAAAAAATTTTTAATGAACGAAAAAACGAAATTTAAATTTTTGGATAAACCAAAAAGTTGGGAAAAAAATTTAAATTGGAAAATTGAGATCTTAAAGTCCGGGAAATTTTAATGTGCTAAACCCGCCAAAAGTTGGGGCCCACATTTAAAGTTCTGCCAAACCTCTTTTTCTTCACTAGTGTCGAGTGATCTCTGAAAAAAATTTAAAAAGGGGCAGGATGCAAAGCAGTGTGGGAAACTCGTTCAAAAGTCCTTTTCTTGGATTTTTTCCCCGAAACCAAGTTTTTTTTAAAAAAAATTTCCACCACAGGTTTTTTTCATTAACGGTAAACCACTTTTGTCTGCTTATAACTGTTTTCCCGCAAGGGTTTTTTAAAAGCTTTAAAATTTGCCCCTTTTATAAAAGAAAACCCCCAAAAGCCATAAGGGTTCTTGCTTTGGGCAAAATAAATTTTGGGGGAAAGGCTATTGCCATTGATTGGGCATCCCCTTTTTTTTCAAAATTTTTTTGTGTTAAAGTATGACCAAAAATTTTTTTTATTTCCCTTTAAAATTTATGGTTTTCCGTTCTCATCAAGGCTAAAATTGTCCTCCCCAGTCCCCAATTTTTATTAAACCAATTTTTAAAAGTTTTTTTCAGTACAGGGGTATTTTTTCTTTGTTAATGCGGTCCCTTTGTCTATTTTAAAATTTTTATAACACCGGGCCCGCTTTTTTTGACATCTTTCTTTTTGACTAGTGATAAAAATCGCAGGCTATTTTGATTCTACAAGTTTTTATGTGCAATAATATTTCTGATTCCCCTTTTTCTAGAATAGGTTTAAAATTTTTTTCCAAGATTCCCGCAGTACAAAAGGGGGGCATGTTTAAAAGCCTTTAATTTTTTCAGTTTTCACATCACAACCTTCCCCCTTTGCTTTTTTTGTAGAGAGGTTTTTTTTTCTGGGTTTTCTTTTTCCTTTTTTTCCCGTTAAAAGCGACCACCAAAAATAACGCCCTCATGGTCTGGAAATTTCCGTGATGCACCCTTTGGGTATTTTTTAAGACTGGGGTTATTGTGATCAAAAAAATCTAAAGTTTTTCTCCATGCGAGTTGGTTTCCCCTTTTATGCAGAGTGAGGGTCTGTCCCTTCCCAAGATATTCAAAAAAATTTTTTGTGTAGCTGTCAATAAAGGGCTTTTTCCCTTTTTAAAGGGTTTAATTTCAAATCACGAACTTGGGAAATTAAAACTCGTCCTAATAAAAGATGTATTTTGTGAGGGGGTTTATTTTTAAACATACAATTTTTTAATAGTACTAAGCTTTAAATTTATCACCCACATTTTGTAATAGTAGGAGCAATTAAAGTGGCCCTGGAGCCTCTAATTTTGATTTTTACCCAGAAAAAAAAAAAAGGGGAAAATAAGGAAAAAAAATCCCCTTTAAGGCAAAAAAAAAAAAAAAAGGTTGGTTTTGGAAAAAAATTTTTAAAAAAATAAAAAAAAAATAAAAAAAAAACCACCAAGATATTTAACCCAATAAAAAAAAAATTTTTTTTGTTTCAAAAAACCAAAAAAAATGGGGGAAAGCCCCCCTTACCCCCCCTTTGAAATTTTTCCCCCCAAGTTATTTAAAGCCAATTTGTAACCCCCCCCAAGGGCCCCCCCCCCCGTCCCTTCCCAAACCCCAAATTTCCCTTTTTTTTAATCCCCCCCTATTTCCCCCAAAAGGGCCCTTACCCCCCCCCCCCTTTCCCCCTGTAATAAATTAAAGTGGGTGGCCCCCCTTTAATTCCCCCCCTTCCCCCCCCCCCCTTTGACCCCCCCACCCCCCAAATCAACCCCCTTTTTTTGGTCCCCCCTTAATCCCCCACCCCTTCCCCCCCTTCCCCCCCCCCCATCCCCCACCCCAACCCCTTTTCCCCCCCGCCCCATTTTCTTGGAAACCCCCTAAAAACCCCCCCCCCCCTTCCCTTCCCCCCCCCCCCCGGGGAAAATTTATTAGGCCCCCCCCAAATGCCTTTTCCCCCCCATTCCTTATTTCCGTGAATCCCCCCAACCCCCCCCCCAAATTCCCCCCCCCCCACCCCCCAAACCCCCCCCCCCATTTGGTTTATTCTACCCCCCTGGGAAGAAAGGGGGGAAAAAAAAAAAAAGGGGGGGAAAAAAAAAAGGGCCCCCCCCCATTTTTCCCCCCCCAACCCTATCCCCCCTTTTAAAGTAACCCATAAACCCCCAAAAAACCAACCCCAAAGGGGAAAAACAACCCCCTTCAATTTAAACCCCCCGGGAAGGCGGATTATAGTCTAATAATGTATATAAATAATGTATAAGTTATAAACCCCTATCCCCCCATGATTGAAAGAAAATATTGGGGTTTTTTTGTAATGTGAATAAAAGTTGGTATAAATATATGGGTTTAATAATTTGATTTTTTTAAGAAAAAAGAAAATTAGCCCGGGGGTTTTAAATATTTATAAAAAGTAATAGAATGATTGTTTAAATAAAATGTATTGGGTTTTAAAACCCAAAATTGACAAAGGGATGGTGGGGTTTAAACCACCTATAACAAAAATGTTGATTAGTTAGGGAATATTTGTGAAATATTTAAAAAAAAAGTAAGGAAGTTACATAAAGAATAGTTTAATTTTAAAAAATATGTTGTTATGTTTGGTGAATTTTTGAGTGATTATTTTAGTGAGTAAAAGGTTTTTTTTGGGTTTTGGGGGTTTGGTTAAGGGGTTTGAAATTTTGCGGGCTTTTAAAAAAAAAGTTGGGGGGGAGGCCAAGTTTTTGGTAATAAAAAAGGGGGGCAAAAAAAAGGGCCTTTAATTAAAATGAGATGATGTAGAGAGAGTTGTGGAGATATTATTTAATAATAAAATTGCCATTTTTTAAATCAAAATAATTAAAAAAATTTAACCCATGAAATGATCTTAAAACCTTTGTTGGAAAAACCTTCACAAAAACCCCCTTTTTTTTTTAGATTAATAAAAAAACAAAATGGGGGGGGGAAGAAGGAGAGAAAAAAAAGGAGGGAAAGAAGGGAAACAAAAAAAGAGAAAAAGGGGAAGAAATAACCTAAGGGAATTTTTCCCTTTAATTTAAATAGAGGAAAAAAAATTTTTTTATTATAGGAAAAAACCAAATTGGTAATAAGGGAAAAAAAATTTTTGGGAAAAACATAACCCCTTCAAGTATGGGTGAAAACAAAATAAGAGTCGAAATGGTTTAGTATAAGTAGTAGAGTAATTTTAAAAAATGTAAGTTGTTAAAAAATAATTTGTTAAAAAAATTTTAATAAAATAAATTTTAAAAGGGGGGCGGGGTTTTTTTATATATTTTTATCACAGAATAGTGTGTTTTTTAAGTTTTTTAGTTTTTAATTTTAGGTCCCCCAAGAAAGTTAGAAATTTTTAAGTAAAAATTAAAAGAAAAATAAAAAAAAATGGGAGAAATTTTTAAAAAAAAAAAATAATTCCCAATTCATAAACTATTTTTAAAAACAATTTAAAAATAGTTTTATTAGATTATTATAATAGTAAATTAGAATTTTAAAAGATAAAAAGTGTAAATTTATTTTATAATACCAATTACAGCCAAAAAACAGAAATGTTGTTTAGGGTTTAAAAAAGGAAGCTAGAGTATTTTCAGTTTTTTTAGAAAATAGAAAGAAAAGTGTTAAATATAAAATATAAAAAAATTTTTTGTTAAGTTTTTTTGGGGAAAAAAAAGTTTTTAAAGTAGTTGTTTTTTTAAAAAAAAATTTTTTTAAAAACAAAACCCTTTATTTTTCAAAATACAACAAACTTTTCGATTTCTCTCTGAAAATTCCCTGTATAAGCCCGAGGATTTTAAACTAAGTGTAATATGTCCTTTTTTCATAAATTTTACTCTTTAGAAGTTTTTCCTTTTTTTTCAAACTTTGATTATGGATTTTTTGCATGTTAAATCAAACTTATTTCAATATTTAAAAAATTACGACAAAATGTGTAAACATATGCAGGTTTTTGGCTATCCTTTTAAACTTAGAAATTGTCGTTTAAAAAAAATTTTTTATCTCAGCTCGCATATCTCCCAACAACTCGCTTAAAGCTAAAAATTTTTTGAAGATCTGGGAATACGGAAACCCCACAAGTAAAAAAATTTTAAATGTCTGTTCAAGCGGGAAAAGAACAGATAAGGAAAAATTCAATTCTAACTTTCCACAGGGTTTCTGTAAAAGCCTATGCCATCGGAAACATGAGTATTAAATATTATAAAAATCTAAATTTAAATTGATTTTTTACACCGGCTTTTAACAAAATGTACCTACACATATTTTCCTTTTTACTGTTTTATTTTCCGTTTTTTCTAACAAACGGAAAAATTCACGTAGGATGGGGTATCAGCTTAATTCCCACGCCAGATTGTGCAAAATAGCAATTCATCACTAAGAAAAGATTCAAAAAAACGTTGAACATTAGTTTTTCCCCTAATTCGATGCCCGATAGATGGAAACCGTCAGGGTTCCTCCGACCCGGGTCAATCCTAAGACTGACTAAGAGAAGGGGGGGTATTGGTTGTCCCCTTTTAATGACTAATTGTAGAGAAATCGTAAAAAAAGGAAAAAAAAATTTACCAACAACATACGTTTAAAACAGCTCTACTTATTATTAGTCTTCGCTTGCCTCTTTGTGCATTTTACAAATCTATATCTATACAACCCCAAATAGAGGGAAACCCCCAGACTTTTTTTTCGGGTTTGGTAAAAGTTTTACATTCTGGTTTTTTTTGCAATGAATAAGACGATTGGCTAAAAAAGGTACAACAAAATCATACCCCTGGTCTGTTTTAATCTGATGATTGTGTTTTGAAGGCCTTGCAAAAAAGGCCCAAAAAGACGGTCCTCCCTTTTTCGTGTTTTCTTGTTTTCCGGGGAAAACCCATTCTAAGATATTGCCAAAAACTGTGATATACATACTGTTTCCCCCTCCTATATTTTTTTCTCAATAATTTTTTTACAAAAATTTTGAAAAACTCTTTTTTTAACTGCTTTTTCAACAAATTTTTCTACCCCTAAAAATTTTTAAAATTTTACCAAAATTTAAACACACGTACCGTTTCTATGAGCTCGTTTTATTGAGACAAGGGATTTAATTGGGGCCCCCTCCCCTCTTGATACTAGTCCAGTAAAAAAGAATTTTTGCAGAACATTTTTTCCCTTTAAATTTCTATTTTCTGCAAAGTAATAAAAAAAAAAATTATATTGTAGACATTGACTCTAAGCCACCGTTCATTTAGGAGATCTGATTATTTGTATCCCGGTAAACCTCAAGGTATAAAAACAGGTGGAAAGGTTGATGATTAACTAAAAATTTTTCTTTTTTTATAAAACCCTTTAGTAAATTCCAACGGGCCAAAAATTTTTCAAAAATGCAAAACTCAACTTAACTATGAAGAAAAATCAAATTTAAAAACAAATTATCAATGCGTGGATTCATGATATTTAAAATTTCTTTTAAAAAAAGGCACAGAATAACAGATCCGCCAGTTATTGTCCTTGCCTTTGGGTGTCCACGGAATTCAAATGATTTCTGAAAGTAAGACCATCTTTTCATCTCTTGGGGTTCTTTTTTCATCCTAGGAGAAAACCAGAGGGAATTTTATTAAGGGGGTTGCCCGGGGGGATTTGTGTGTACTTTTTAAATATTCTTCCCCGGAGCTACTAAGGAAAGAATTTTATTGGGGCCCGGACAATGTTGAACCCAAATTGCCCGGTTGTGTTTTAGCAAAGAATTTAAAATTTCCTCTTGGGAAATGATAAATTGAAATAACATCGAATCGACTCACCCAAAAACTTTCCCATCAAAGAAACAAACATAAAAAGGGGGGGTTAGCA
>NW_027627943.1:0-4747 GCF_034508935.2 Berghia stephanieae | reverse complement strand
GTGTGTGTGTTTTTAGGGGGGAGTGTGTGGTCAGTGTGTGCCCGGTGGTAGTGTAGAATTATTGGGGCGTAGTGAAATTTTAGTAGTGTAGCTGATGTGGGGTAGTGTGTAGTAGTGTGTTTTTGTAGGTGTAGAGGGGGGGTGTATGAAGGGTAGTCGTGTAGTGGGTTGAGGTATTTGTTAGTGTAGTAGTAGTGTACGTGGGTTTTCGTAAAAGTGTGTCGTGAGAAAAGTAGGCTTTTGGGTAGAAAGGGTTAGTAGTGTCGAATTCGTAGTTCTCGTAGTGGGGTAGTTGGGAGTGGCGTGTGTCGTGTGGTTAGGGTTGTTTTCGTTGGGTCGTAGTAGTGTAGTAGTCGTGTTAGTGTAGTAGTTGTGTAGAAGAGTAGTAATAGGTCGTAGTGTGGAAAAATCACTGTAGGGTCGTGGTTTTTGTAGGTCGTGCGTTCGTAGTAGTGTATTTTGGTGTGTAGTTTTCATTTTTAGTAGTAGGGGTATAGTAGTGGTAGTAGTGTGTAGTTTAGTGTGTAGTCGTATGTATGTCTAGTGGTCGGTAGTAGTAGTATATTATCGTAGTAGTAGTAGTAGTATGTAGTAGTGGGTTTAGTTAGTGGGGGGAAAAGTGTAGTGGTGTGGGATTTAGTAGAGGTGTGGTGTAGTGTCGGTCGCGGTCGTGTAGTAGTATAAGTGTGTAGTGAGGTGTAGGGGGGTGGAGTAGTTTTTTAATCGTCGTGTAGTGTAGTCTTTAGTAGGTAGATTAGTCGTGTGTGTGTCGTGTATTTTCTTTTATTAGTAGTAGGTAGTGTGTGTCGGGTAGTGTATGTGGGGTGTAGTGAGGGGTAGGTAGTCGTAGTGTGTGTGTAGTGAAGTTGGGGTAGTGTGTAGTGTGAAGTCTGTAGAGTCGTGTGGAGTAGTGTTAGTGCTAGTAAGTGGTTCGCTGGTGTGTAGTAGTGTAGTAAAGTAGTTTTAGGCGTGTGTGTCGTGTTGTGTGTTTTGAAAAGAGTATGTAGTCGTGTAGTGGGTGCGGTGTAGTGTCTAGTGTAGTCGTGTGTAGTGTTGTATGGTTGTGTAGAGAGTGTGTTGTGGCGTCGTAGTAATGTGTGTAGTGTCGAGTCGTTGGTAGTAGGGCGGTTCGTGTGTGTAAGTAGGTTATGGGGTGGGGTGTGTTGGGTTTTGTCTGTGTCGTTAGTGTGTGTGTAGTTATTTGGGGTGGGTTCGGTGTGAGTGGGTCGGTTTTTTAAGTGTCGGTTGTAGTAGGGGTGGGGTGTAGTTAGTTGTGTCTGGTATCGTCGTGTTAGTGAGTAGGTGGGTATTTAGTCGGTTATTTAGTAGAGTGTAGTGGGGGGTAGTGTAGTCGTGTGCGAAAGATCTTTGGTTTGTCTAGTAGTGTAGAGTGTGTTTTCGTGAGAAGGTAGTAGTAGTAGTGTGGGGTGTCGTGTAGGTAGTGGTGGGTGTGGTTGTATGGTAGATCGTCGTAGTGTAGTATTTGGTGTGAAAGAAAGGAATTTTAGATGTGTGTGTGTTAGTCGTGTAGTTTTAGTAGTCGTAGGGTAGTGGGTGTAGGTAGTAGTATTTGTATGTGGCGTCGTTAGTGTGTTAGGTGTATGAATATTTTAAGGGAGGTTTTGTAGTGTGGGTAGTTGGTGTAGTGTAGTCGTCGGGATATTTAGTTTAAAGGTGTGTGGTCTAGTGGGTTTGGGTGTTTTGTAGTAGTGTCGTATTGTAGTTAGTGTAGTTGTGTGTAGTAGTCGTCCGGGGTTGTGTAGTGTCGCTGAGTTAGTAGAGTAGGGGGTAGTAGTCGGTGGTATTTTTTTCTAGTAGGCGTGTAGTCGTGTCTCGTATTTTAGTAGTGTGTAGTGGGGGGTTGTAGTGTGTAAGGGTGTGTAGTAGTGTCGTATTTGTGTCGTGTTAGTGTGTCAGATATAGTGGGTGTAGTGGTGTAGTAGTCGTGGAGTGGGTGTCGGAGTAGTAGTGTGTGTAGTGTGTGTAGGTGTGTGTGTGTAGTCGTGTAGTGTGTGTATAGTGTGGTGTCGTCGTCGTAGCGAGTTGTATTGTGTAGTAGTTAGAGTGTAGTGTCGTGTAGTAATATTTTTGGTAGTATTTGTGTGTGGGAGTGTAAGTGTTGTTCGTAGAGTGTGGCGTGTAGTAGAGGTCGGTGTAGTCGGTGGTGTCTTTTGTATGTGTATTTGGGTCGTAATATATAGTAGTTAGTGTAGGAGTGTATAGGTGTAGTAGTGTGTCTTTCGTGTCGTGTGTGTAGTGGTATTTCTCTTTCGTGCGTAGTGTATAGACGTGGAGTGTGTGTAGTAGTGGTGTGTCGTCGTAGTAGTCTAGTGTGTAGTGTAGTGTAGTGTGTGTAGTGTAGTAGTAGTATTTAGTTTGTGGTAGTAGTAGTGGTGTAGTAGTAGTCGTGTGTAGTCGTAGTAGATAGTAGTCGGTGTAGTAGTAGTGTAGTTGTATTGTGTGGAGTGTGTAGTCGTAGTAGTATTTATAGTCATATTCGTAGTTAGTGTGTAGTGGAGTAGTAGTAGTAGTGGTAGTATCGTAGTAGTCGTGTAGTAGTATTTGTTGTAGTAGGAGTAGTCGGTAGTTAGTATTCGGTAGTCTTTCGAGTCGTCGTAGTTTAGTGTAGTAGTAAGGTAGTAGTAGTAGTCTTTTAGTAGTAGTCGTAGTAGTAGTCTAGTCGTCGTAGTCGTAGTAGTAGAGTAGTCTGTCGTCGTAGTCGTGTTCGTAGTCGTGTCTTTGTAGTAGGGTGAAGTAGTAGTAGTAGTAGTAGTCGTCGTAGCTAGTAGTAGTAGGGTATTTGGTAGTGCGTCGTAGTGTGTAGTGTGTAGTAGTCGTGTCGTAGTAGTCGTAGAGTGGGTAGTGTTCGTCTTTAGTATGTCGTCGTGGGTAGTAGTAGTAGTAGTCGTTGAGTAGTGTAGGGGGGTAGTCGTGTAGTAGCGTCGTTGTAGCAGTGTAGTCGTAGTCGTAGTAGTCGTAGAAGTGTCGTGTATTTGTAGTAGTGGGGGGAGTCGTAGTGTAGTGTCGTAGTAGTAGAGTGTGTAGTAGTGTAGTGAGGGTCGAGTCGAAATTGTAGTATTTAGTGGGGGGTAGTAGTAGTAGTAGTGGGGCGGTGGTGTGTAGAGTAGTGTCGTAGTAGTAGTCGTAGTAGGGGTGGTGTAGGGAGTAGTGTGAGGTGACTTTGTGAAGTGTCGAGTAGTAGTGTAGTGGGTGTGTAGTGAGGAATAGTGTAGTAGGTAGTGGGGTTTTTTTGGGTGATTTTGGGTAGTAGTAGTCTTTTTCGAAAGGAGTAGTTAGTTGAAAGGGGGCGTGAGGTAGTGTGTGGTGTAGTGTAGTCGTAGGGTGTTGTAGCGGGGAGAAAGTAGTCGTCGGTATTTTAGTAGTAGTAGTCAGTGAGTGTAGTAGTGGGAGGTGTGGTGTAGAGTCGTGGTGTAGGTGTAGATGTTCGTCGTAGTGTAGTAGTAGTAGTATTTTCCTTATTAAGTAGTAGTGTAAGTAGTCGTAGGTGAGTAGTGTGAGTGTGTGTAGTGTATAGAATAAGTAGGGGTAGTAGTGGTGTGTGTAGTCGTCGAGGGTAGTCGTGTAGTGTAGAGTTAGTATGTCTAGTAGAGTGTAGTGTGGTCGTCGGGGTGGGGTGTGTAGTAGAGTGTAGTGTAGTATTTTAGTAGGTACTTTATAAAAGTATTATTATTATTAGTGTAGTGGTAGGTAGTAATTGTATAGTGTATAGTCTTTTGTAGTATTTTGGTGTAAAGTGTCGTAGTGTAGTAGTAGTGTGGGGTCGTCGTGGTTTTCGTAGTAGTGTAGGAGTAGTATTGTCGGTGTATGGAGGGGAAAAGGGTGTAGTAGAGTGGAGTGTAGTAGTAGAGTGTAGTAGGTGGTAGTATTTTAGTAGTATTGTGGGTGTAGTAGTCGTGTAGTAGGGGATTTATTTAAGTCGTGTCGTAGTAGTAGTCGTCGTGTTTTTAGTTGTAGTAGTGTGTAGTCGTGGGTTAGGGGAAGGGTTGAGTCTAGTTAGTAGTGGGTAAGTGTGTGTAGTCGGTAAGTGTGAGTGTGTATTTTAGTAGTAGTAGGGGAGGGGTAAGTAGTATAGTAGAAGTAGGGAGTGTAGTGTGTAGGGGTAGTAGGGGGAGTAGGTAGTAGTCAGTAGTAGTAGGGGGAGGGTTTGTCGTAGTGTAGTAGAGTATTTTGTTTTTAGTAGTAGGGTGTGTAGGTATAAGTGTATTTAGTGTAGTGTAGTAGTGGGAGTAGTAGTGTAGTAGTTACTTTTTTGGGAGTAGTAGTGTAGGATTTGGTAGTAGTAGTAGTGTCGTGGTTACGTAGATTTGTGTAGTGTGTAGTTGGAAAAGTATAGTAGTATGGGTGTGTGTAGTGTAGGAGTCGGTATGAGTGTAGTAGTGTAGGGGGTAGTGTTTTGTAGTGTAGTGTGGTGTAGTAGTGTAGTAGTAGAGTGTATAGTAGTAGTATCGTGTGTGTAGTTTTTAAGTTGGGTGGTAGTGTCGTCGTGTGTAGTGGTATTTGGTGTATAGTATAGTGGAAAAAGTAGTCGGTTCGTAGTAGTAGTGTAGAGTGGTTTGTGTAGGTGTTTAGTGGGGTAGAGTGTTAGTCGTGGGAGTCGAAGTGTAGAGTAGTATTTAAATAGTGTAGAAAGTGGGTGTATTATATTTAGGTTTATATGTAGTAGTAGGGAAAAGGATATTATTTTATTTTTTTTTTTTTTTTTTTTTTTTTTTTTTTTTTTTTTTTT
>NW_027627942.1:0-4748 GCF_034508935.2 Berghia stephanieae | reverse complement strand
TCTAACTTTTTGTAATGTTGTTGGTACAAATTTAATCGGGTGTGCAAAAAAGGTGAGTAATTTATTCAACCATCACCGCCTATGTAGTAGTTTGTAATTTTCAGCAATCTCATTGCTTCTGAATAATGCAATTTGGTACCCCCAAAAGGTCAAGGACGTTTTACTTTCCCTTTTTTTCCCAAATGAGTTTTATCCACAAAAGTTTACAAAACGCTTTACAAAGCGCCCAAAAAAAAGCCAACAGAAAACACTTATTTTTGTTTTACGAGCATACACCTAAAATAAAACGTTACAATTTTTTGGGATTTTTTTTTCACAAAGGCAATTGGTACTGTTTTATTCGAGTACGGGGGCGGAAAAATTTTTGGTAAAAAGTATTTTGAAAAGGATTCAAAAATTTGACCGCCGTGACAAAACGAATGTTATTTTATTAGTGCGGCTATGCGGTTTTCCGGGAATCCTGACTTCGATGGGAAGGTCGGGGGTTCGAGCCTCCCCCGGGCGCATATTGAGTCATTACAATGTGCTCTTTACTCACATTCCTCCCGACTCAGGGGTGAAAAAATGATAATGCCCGTAACAGCGAAAAAAAAGTAATATCCCTAAAGGCGTCATGTTCTTTCTACATTTTTTCGTGTTGCTGTTGGTCGGGGCCCTTTTAAAGGGCTTTGACAAATTTAGTGGTATGCGCAATATAAAAACCAGGTGTTTTTTTTGGTTTTTTTTTTTGTTGTTGTTTTTTTTTTTTACTTCAAATTTAACCATGCAAGTCGCAACTCTGTCCAACAGAAGATAATCCTAGCGATGAATGAGGGCAAAAATGAACATAAAAAAAATTCTTTAGGCCCCAGGGCCCTGGGGAAAAAATCTATCCGAATTTATGCATGAACGGACAAAAGCAATTGCTTTTCTATCCCTTAATTTTGGACCTAGTCTACCGCAAAGAAATTTCTGCCAACTACAGACCCAGCTACTCAATCACGGACAGGGGAAGGGGGGGGGGGGGGGGGGGGGGGGGGGGGTCAAAAAAAAATCTCTACTCCCTGGCTGGGATTTACTCGACCCTTTGGTTAAGAGAAAGCTCCCAAAACGACAAATCAGGGCCCCAATGAACAGCCTAAGCCTATTTCTTAAATCTTATTTTTGCCGTTTTGGAAACGTTATTTTAAAAAAGGGCAGATACAACGTCCTTCAAAACGCGATTTTTAAATTCCCTAGCCCCATCTTGGCAACTCCCAAAACTCATCATCTTTCATTACCTTTTTTCCCCGGGGCAGGGGATAGGGCCCAGACAAAAAGTTTATCCTTCTCTATCCCGAACTAACTTTTTAATCTCATTCAGGGCTTACCACTTTTTTGATGTCAGCTTCTTTAAAAAATTTTTTCCTGTTCCTCGTGGCCTTTTCCCCCTTTATCTTCTCCCCCGAGGGTTTCCCTCAATACTTTTTTGTGCAAGTGGAGTCCTACTCCCTGTGTCTGATCCCCGTCCCCCCTCCCGAAATGAAAAATTCTCCCCCATTGAGGGGTTTTTGTCCGGATTGATCTCAAATCGCGACTTCGCAAAATCCTAAGTTTGAGAATTTACCCGTTGGGGGCCCTTTTAAATCGATCGATTTTTTGTTTGAAGGAGGGATTTTTGGCTAATTTTTGACTTACTGATTATGCCTTTTTTACCTGGTAGAGCAAGAGCCTAAACCACACTCTTCATTTTCTTCTGTCCTTGGCCCAAACCTTGCTTCACCCAGGTAAATTGGAGCGCTCAAATTTTGGGAAAAAGGCTTTTCCCATGTTGGGCTAATTTTTTTTTTACATACATGTTTTTAGCGTAGGGCAGTAAATTTGTTAATTTTACTATATGTGCCCCTTTTGTCTAAAAACGGTATTAGGTCGGATGGACCAATAAAAAAAAAGCAATTACTAAACTGGTCAAAAAATATGAAATTTTTGGGATTTTCCACAGTAAAATACAAAGACGTTCCTTCTCCTTTATAAAGCATATAAACTCAAATTGCATGATTTTTGGCTACAAATTCCATTTTAGGCATCTCAAAACATCCCGACTTAATACCGTTTTTAGACGAAGGGTCAATATTTGGGGCGTTCCCCCAGGGCCTTAAAAACTTTTGGTATTACAATACGGAATTTCGTATTCGAATGGTAGATACTTGGGGGAAAAAGAGTTGAGAATAGAATTT
The DNA here is from genome assembly GCF_034508935.2 of Berghia stephanieae. NCBI lineage: Eukaryota > Metazoa > Mollusca > Gastropoda > Nudibranchia > Aeolidiidae > Berghia > Berghia stephanieae. The sequence continues at coordinate 2,553 of NW_027627942.1, read as the reverse complement.
TAAAAAAAACTTGACTTTTTTTGAGCGCAAAATTCCCCTAATCGTGCTCAAAAAGCTTTAAAAAGGGCCCCTGACCAAAAAAATTTCGAACATTTTGAAACGTGCTGACGCCTTTTTGGCTATATACAATTTTTTTTTTCAAAAGCGAACAACGCTGTTTGTTCGGGCGAGAAATCTGAGTAAAACCTTTCCCGGGGGCCAACTATGCGCCGTGAGATCCGAACCCAGACCTTTCCGACTGAAAAGGTGTATACCACTAACCAAATAGCCCATTTTAAATTTTGACTGAGGTTTGCCCTTACGAAGGATCTTTTCTTGCCACTGATTCTCTTTGGCAGATATTAAAAATTGGATTGTGTCCCAGTCCCAAATAAACGAAATATGGGCGGAACAAAAATGTGATGTCAAAGTAATATGGTTCCAATCTCCCCGAAATGTAAAAACCATCCCCCTTTTTTTATGAAGTTTGTGAAAGCCTGCCAACTCGCTATCGGAACCCCTTTTCATATATTATGCTAGATAAAAAATTAGTTTTTTAAAAATCACTTAACTTTCCCTATTAACCCCATTGTGGGGTGGGATGCCACCTATTATAACTCACTCAATCCTAGAGATTTTTTTGCACTTTTCGAAAATTGGAAAAAAAAGTATTAAAAATGATGAGATGTACATAGAATATTTTTATTCAACTATATTAAAAAAAAACTAAAACATTTTCCTTTTTATACTACGCCCATAATTTGGGCTCCCAAAATTTTAATAAATAGGCATGTGGTAAAATAACCCGGGGTAAAAAATACGGATTTTGTCGTGTTACGTTGAGTGGTTTAAACCCAACGTCGCATTGCCTGTTATAATAAAAACATTTAAACAGAGCATTTCACTGATTTTCAGCCCCAAAGCTTTTTAGCATTTTATTTATTCTTCCAGTGCCATATGGAAATCTTATTTCTATTTCCCTACAGTACTAGTTGCCCGTTTTTGGGGGCCTTTTTTTGGGCTAATAGTTACCTATTTTCAACGCCCACGACCAGGGGACTCATTTACACTTGATTGAGTCGGGGAATATGTTTAAAAAAATGCCTCAATCAAGGGCAAAAAAAGCGGATAGAGAATTTACACGACGTTGTTCCTATCGGTCCTGGCCACGTTTTAAAATCGCTTTAATTTTGTGACATGTCAATCATGTATCGTTAATAGGGCCCACACAGATCGAATATCAGGCGAGTTTTCATTCTAAAAAAGTAGCTTTTATCCCCATCACCAATCCCCATGATGGGTGGCTCGGGGGGGCTTGAGTGAAACAGAATTACAGTACTTTAGATAGTAGCGCTTGGCTAAAAAACTCACAAAATTTCATCCGGGAAAAAAACTGGCCCAACACAAAAATGTGTTTTCAAAGAACATTTTAGTCGATTAATACAGTTCATGAGCATTTACATAAACGCGGATGGAAAAAAACAATAACAAAAACCGAGTGACTCATCTTCGAACAAACAATAAAAGTATGCAAGACGTCACTCAGGTTTTTATTTTTTTGCCACCGCATTTTGTGAGTTTTTCTCACTAAAAATGTATTTAACCCAAATATAAAAGTTCATGGTTAACAGGTTTTGTTTGGGCCGTTCTACTTTTGGATGGCAATGTTTGAACTTTTGCCAAACGCATTCTATCTTCCAATACTAAAAGGATTTACAGGATTCACCCCCCCCCCCCCCCACACACACACTCCCGACTCCCGATCCCCCCACACACAAAAACTTGAGTTTTTAATCGCGCAATGTAAATGCGCTTGGCCAAGGAGTTCACAAAATTGCCATCCGGAAAATTAAAGGCCAAACACGCAAACTCGTGTAACCATGAACTTTTTGTCTGGGTTAAAAAAGTTTTGTGAGAAAAAAACTCACAAACGCGGATGGCAAAACAAAAACAAAAAAGGGCCCGAGGAGTTCTTCGAACTAACTATAAATAGGGGTCAACAGTTGTTTTGTCACTTCCCCCGTAAGACCATTATAGTAAATGTATCTGGTTCAAAAATATCGGAACGATGGGACGCCCTAAAAAATCTTCCCCCACGAGCATAAAAGGTTCCGAAGGAAAAAAAATAAACGATCAGTTTTGGGCTTTTAAAACATTCTGATCACCGACGAAAAAATTTAGCCCCCGAAGCATAAAAAAATAAAAAAATACCCAAATTTTTTTGTTGTTTAGAACCCAAGGACCTTGCTGCGCGGGGCGGACATCAGACATTTAATCCTATTTCCATTAAAAAAACTCAAATTCCCTTAACAGATAACGAGATATGGCCTGCGGTGGTTTTACAATTTTTCTCCTTTTTTTTTTTGCCAGAGACAACCTGTTCCCGGGTTGGGCTTTTTTACACCTGAGTGCGTAGAAAATGGAAAAAATACCTTTTCCACGGACTTAACTTTACACCGCCCCAAAACCGGACTTAAACCAGGGAATTTCCCGGGTTTAAAAAAACAAAATGTGTACCCTAGCCCCGGGGGGAGCGGTACCATCTTTGTTTTTACCCAAAGCAAATAGGTCTGA
>NW_027627941.1:0-4748 GCF_034508935.2 Berghia stephanieae | reverse complement strand
ATAAAACCCCCACACCCCAATCACATCACCCCAAATACTACTCAACACTACCATCACCTCATCTTCATTATACAACACAACCACCACCACCACACATCACATCACTACCGCTGCTACTACAACCACCACATCATCACCCATCTTCATCATCACTACTACTACTACACTGCTAATGCTCTACTATACACAACAACAACCACTACAATATCATCATCACTACCACTAACTACTACAACCACCAACACCACATCATCACACGACCAGTACTACTACAACCACCACCACCACAATTATCATTCACTAACACTACAAACTACAACCACCACTCCAACAACATCATACTACCATTACATACTACAATCACTACCACTACTACTACAACCACCACCACCCCCACATCACCACACCACTACTACTACAACCACCACAACCACATCAATCACTACCACTACAAATAAAACCCCCCACCACTAAATCACTACCAACTACTACTCCCAACAACCACAACCACATCATCACTACCACCTACTACTACAACCACCACCCCCACCACATCATCACTACCACTAATACTACTACAACCACCACCACAACATCATCATCACTACCATAATACACTACAACCACCACCACATCATCATCACTACCACCACTACAACAACCCCCAAACCACATCATCATAAACTACCAATACTACTACAACTACTACCATCACCTCATCTTCATTACTACAACTACAACCACCCACATCATCATCACATCATCATCACTACACTACTACTACTGCTAATGCTACTACTATACTACAACAACAACCACTACAATATCATCATCACTACCACTACTACTACAACCACCACACCACACCCATCATCACGACCAGTACTACTACAACCCACCCCCACCACATTATCATCACTACCACTAGTACTACAACCACCACTACAACATCATCACTACCATTACTACTACAACCACCACAACCACATCATCACTACCACTACTACTAAAAACCACCACCACCACCAATCATCACTACCCCCTACACTACAACCACCACAACCACATCATCACTACCACTACTACTACAACCACCACCACATCATCACTACCACTACTACTACAACCACCACAACCACAACACACTACCACATACTACTACAACCACCCACCACCACATCATCACTACCACTAATACTACTACAACCACCACCACAAACACATCATCACTACCACTAATACTACTACAACCACCACCACATCATCATCACTACCACCACACAACAACCACCACCACATCATCATCACTACCAATACTACTACAACTACTACCATCACCTCCTCTTCATCACTACCACCACTACTACAACAACAACCACTACAATATCATCATCACTACCACTACTACTACAACCACCAGCACCACATCATCATCACGACCAGTACTACTACAACCACCACCACCACATTATCATCATACCACGACTACTAATAAAACCCCACATCATAATTACCATTACTACTAAAAACCACCACTACCACATCATCATCACTACCTTTGGTACTACAACCACCACCACCACCACCACCACATCAACATCACTACCACCACTACTACAACCACCACCACATCATTATCATCACGACCACAACTACTACAACCACTATACCACCACCACATCATCACTAAAACTACTACTTCAACCAGCACCACCACCATATCATCATCACTACAACTACTACCTCAACCACCACCACCACCACCATATCATCATCACTACCACTAAAAACTACAACATCAGCCACTATCACATCTTCATCATCTCTACCACTATTACTACAAACCACCAACACCACATCATCCTCACTACCACCAGTACTACAATCCTACCGTTAGGTTTGGCGCTTTACTTAATTGAAATAAGGGGAAATTTGGATTGTAATTTGCAATGTGTTTATGTATCATAATATACACTGTAATCTAATCAGTTATCTATTTAGAACTATACAATATGTAAGCACAATGCCAAATATCGTTCCAATTCCTTTTTTTTTTGTGAGCGGAAATTCCTCTTTCGCGTTGAAAATTTTACGAGTGGTGCCCGAAACTCCTGTGAGCCAAATTTAAAGTTGGCATCTCTGAATAATAATAATAATAATAATAATAATAATAATGAGATATGATGATGATAATGATCATTTTCATGAAAAAATATAGTGGCTATCACCTAAACGCCTGCTAATTTGGAAAACGCAATAATTTCTCTTTAAAATATCGTTAAATGCCCGTTTAAAAAAAAATTGGAATTCGCCTTTATATGTCCACTCGGGACAGAAAGGAAAAAAAAAAAGAAAGAAAGAAAGAATAAAAAATTTTTTACTAAATCATTTGCGACCGAAAAATTTGACTCATCACCTGTTCCGAGAGTTTTATTTAACTTCCAAACGCCCCAAATTTAAAACATCAATTCATTCAATATAATTTACTCCCCCCCCACTCCACGCTCTCCGAAATTTTTCCTTCCATGTCCCTCAAACTGCTTTTTTTCCCATGAGCGTCCAATCAGTTTTTTTACAATTGCCCATTTCCAATTGGCTGCTGAATAAGGACAATTCTAATTTCAATTGTCCACCACTCGGTCATCAGCAAAGTCAAGAAAGCTCCTCCTACTCAAATCAAAACATACCCACGAATATGCTAGGCCTTGTAGACCAGTCACTGGTCTTTGATGTTACACAACCATCCGCCAGCTTTGATCACATCGCTTTTGATGATGTTCACTCATATCTATCTTCTCTCAAACCGTTGACTGTACCACGAGTCAACATAAAAGAATTCGCGATGGGGTGGCGAATCATGAAGATGGAATGACGTAGCTGTCTTAAAGGTTTTAGGGTTTAAAGTTCAATTGTCGAGAGAACTGATGAGAGATTAAACTGAGGTGGTAAAATGAAAATTGTTTCGTGGTAAAACGTTGCATAAATTAGTTTATGTACACCAACACACACACACACCCAAAACAACACACACACACACACACTCTCTCTCTCTCTCTCTCTCTCTCTCTCTCACTGCGTGGCATTTTCCCCTCTGAGCGGTATTTCAGTGCTAGGTCAACCCGACCCCATTAGGGGGGTCACCCCATGGGGGAAACGGGTAGCGGTCAGTAGGAATCTGTGATGCCGCTGAGGGGTAATTAATTGTTGCAATATTTCATGGTATTGCTCAGTTGCTAACACAAATATGAAAATTGTTCCTAAACCACAAGCAAAGCAAGGGTTTTTTCATCATATGCCATGGTTGATAATAATGTATCCTCTTAAGGCTGCTCATAAGAGAGGTGTCAATTTAGTGTTTTTGAGCTATCAATGAAATTCTTTTTGTTTTAATTTGCATATCAATAATTTTAAGTTCCCAGCGTCAAAAAATGATTGAAACAAGCATCATTATAAAGTAAAAAGATGATCTTGACACATGCCAATTTTGTTGTCCGGGCAGTAAACCTTAAAGATATGAATTTTTTATTGTAAATTTCTTTTTTGGGCATGACTTGGTGAGATCCTCATTTTCTCTCTCATAGTATTCCATCCCATGAATATGTCCAAATATCAGTTTAGGAATAAAATATAAAACCATTAGACGAAAATATACTAATATTATTTTTTAAAAAAATATTATGAGTTTTTGGGCACATTTGAATGCCAACTTTTAATGGCTTGATAACTTTTTTCTATACTTAAGTCCCTTACGATTCAAGTCAAAATTATATTTTTTAATGACTGTTGGGCATTATAGTTTGAAGATGTATACGGTACTGCTTTTGTGTGGTTGTCTCGGGAAATGCCGATTTTATGGGTGTCATATAGGTGTCATGTTTAGGGTATTTTTTGCATGTTGAATAAGTAAATAAATGTAAGTTCAAGTTCTCCTTTTGTGCACAATGAATGTGTTAACTTTTTATAGACTGAAGCGTCCAGATATATATGGCAGTGATTTCCCAAAAATTAAATGATCTTGCTGTGTATGCCTGTGGTGTTTTTACTGATTTGACTCTGGTTGTTATTCAATTGTTTTTTTCTGTAAATTTGACTGACTGGAGTTCAATGGTATATCAGACGACTTTTTAAGACAATGACTAAATGTGTAAATTTTGGAAAAAGGAGATGATTCTATATAACCTATGTGGGCAGTGTGTTCGTTTTGAATATAGTTGGTCAATAAAGAGATAAAGGTTACTACTTGGAATAAACTATATGCCCTCGTAATTTGAATCCTCTTTTGTCCACATACTAATGTCCTCTGTTTGAGCAAATCATTTAATTTAACAGTACCGTGCTTAGTGTTAGTTGTAATTGATGATTGATACTGCAATATTTGTAGCATGTCCAGTAAACCTTGTTGCTGATTGATTTTTTCTTGTAAGAAGTCATACTTTATAGCAGATTGATAGTAAATTGAGATATTGACATCATACACAATAATTTGGTTTTTAGTCTTTACTGGTCAATAAAATATTATTCTTTATGAGTTATTTTACCCCATAAAGACATAAATCATATCAGTTTACGTTATGATCAACACAACTGTTTTAAGGAACGGAATTGGTAAAAACAATATACAGAACTTACAAAACTATGAATAAATCAAGAAAAACAACTGCCAAAATGATAATATTTCACAGGAACATAGATGCATATATGTACTTTTGATATTTATTTAAAATTCTTGAGATACTGCCGCTGGGAAA
>NW_027627940.1:0-4748 GCF_034508935.2 Berghia stephanieae | reverse complement strand
TTAGCCCTCCCAACATATCTCGACTTAAAAGTTGCTATCAAAGGGCTTGCCCTCCCAAACATTCTCGACATTCAAAGTTGCATCGGGGCTTGCCTCCCAAACATTTTTCTCGACATATCAAAGTTGCTATCAAAGGGTTTTAGCCCTCCCAAACATTTCTCGATATCAAAGTGCTATCAAAGGGCTTAGCCCTCCCAAAAATATCTCGACATATCAAAGTTGCTATCAAAGGGCTTAGCCCTCCCAAACATATCTCGACATATCAAGTTGCTATCAAGGGCTTAGCCCTCCCAAACATATCTCGACATATCAAAGTTGCTATCAAAGGGCTTAGCCCTCCCAAACATATCTCGACATATCAAAGTTGCTATCAAAGGGCTTAGCCCTCCCAAACATATCTCGACATATCAAAGTTGCTATCAAAGGGCTTAGCCTCCCAAACATATCTCGACATATCAAAGTTGCTATCAAAGGGCTTAGCCCTCCCAAACATATCTCGACATATCAAAGTTGCTATCAAAGGGCTTAGCCCTCCCAAAACATATCTCGACATATCAAGTTGCTATCAAAGGCTTAGCCCTCCCAAACATATCTCGACATATCAAAGTTGCTATCAAATGGGCTTAGCCCTCCCAAACATATCTCGACATATACAAAGTTGCTATCAAAGGGCTTAGCCTCCCAAACATATCTCGACATATCAAAGTTGCTATCAAAGGGCTTAGCCCTCCCAAACATATCTCGACATATCAAAGTTGAATCCCTAACGTTATATTCATGTTTGTTGTTGTTGCCTTTTTATTTCAAAAATAGTCATGTAAACTGTTTAATATTTGATGATATTAATAATATGACTGTAAGAGACAGACCACAATATGGCTGTCAGAGACAGATGCTGCTGAAATCTTAGAAAATTAGAGTGCAATAGGAAGTATGAAGTCATGTGGGTGTTGTTTTATATAATCTCTTTGTGTGTGTGTGTGTGTGTGTGTGTGTGTGTGTTTAACTAAAATGACGTGTTTTTATTTGTTTCTTTAGGTTTTTTTACACACATACAGGTTTAAACTCAAATTTTTAAACATTGTTTGTTTAAATTGTGCAATACCCCTTTTTACTATTACATTTTAGAAATTTATTTGTTTAAAATTAGCATGACTGATAATTCATAATAAATTTATTAAATCTTTTTCCCTCATTTTGGACCAATTGGTCTACGGGACTCTTTGAAGTTTACAGATTTTAATAATACATACATATAAAATTAATTTTTATTTATATTTTAATTGTAAAACATCAACCTTAAAAAAAGATTACTTTAAAAATGTGAGAAAATCACTTTGTTTTAAAACCTATAAATCTATATATGCAATTTGCCCATCATCATTAGAAATATGTCTTTTTCTGACTTTTTTTTTTTCGTCTTTTCCCATTGTTTAAACCTTTCATTTGAAAAATTTGAAGGGCGGATAAAAAAACCGGGGAAAGAGGCGCAAATTTCATAAATTGATTATTGTACTTGGGTAACCACACTTTTTTCCCATTTACCATTTTAAAATTTTTTTTTCTACTTCTTTTAAAAAAAACATAAGTTATGTTTTTTTTTTCTAAAAAAAGGGGAAAAACATTTTAAATCTTTGTTTTTGGGCCATATCCCCAAATTTCAACTTGCCCGTTTCCCCCGGTTTTTTCTAAACCAGCCCACTTTTTACGGGAATTTTTTAAATTTTAAAACACAACCGCATTAAAGATTACATCATTTTGGATCTTTAACCTATAAATCTATAAATAGGGAGTTTCACTCATCTTTAGAAATGATTCATTTTTTTCTATTTTTATTTTAAAAAAAAGGTCTTTTTGGGACTTTTTTTAATGGGTTCTTTTTACTTATCATGTGATCAAACCTTTCTTTAAACCCTTATTATATTTACACGTGTTTCCCCTGCACTTTTATGTTTTATATGAATTCATTTTTTTGTTTGTTTTTTGTTTTGTTTTTTATTTATACATTTTTTCTAATTCCACGGGAGGGGTGAAATAATACCTCTTTTGATTTCATTCTTTTTGTTTTCCCCAAGAAGCATCAAAAATTTTGGGCCATTTACCAATTCTATATTAAAATTTTCCCACTGTCACGTTTATCAGTTTTGTAAACACAAAAGGGCACTCAAAACATCCAAAAGGGGTTTTTTTAAACTCCGAGGGGGCCCGGGCCCCCTAACGTGCCCTCCACCCAGCGGGCGGGTTTCGGGGAAGGGGGGTGCCCCAAAACGGAGCGGTCTTTCCCCTTTTACAGACATTTTACAGGGGTTTCGAGAAAAACACAAACGGGTGCTTTTTTATAGACCTTCAATGCTAAAATTTCGGGGGTACAAGGGGTTGATCCAAATTTGAAAAAATTCAAAAGGGGCAAAAAACCCTTAATTTGTTCTCTTCGATTTTTGGGGGAAAGGAATTCCAAAGGCGCGGGGAGACCACGAGCAAATAAAAAAATTTGGAAGAAGGGGTCCCTCGGGGTTTTGGGTATTTGCCCCAAATTTTGTTTAATTTTTACTTTAGCGATATCTGGGGGGGGATCCTACCTCCCTACGGGCAGGGGGGTACATACTGTTTTTCTATTTATATCTTTTTTTCCAAAACATTTTTTCGTCTTTGCAGGAATAATTTACTTTTTTGCCGGGCCGGCCAGTCCTAGCGGGGGGGAAACATCAAATCATTTTTATTTTTTTGGGGGAGTTTGATTTTTTTTTCCCTTTTAAAATAAATTTCCTTTAGTTTTATTATTTTTATTTTTGAATTAAATGAAACATTTAGTGTATTCCTCTTTGGGGGGATTTTGTGCTTAGTCGGGATAACTTGTGGGGTTTTTAAATAATACTTTGGGGTTTATCCCTTTTGGGGAATTACTTCTAAATCCCTATTTTTTTCCATTTCCCCTTTTTTCTTCTTTTTCGGGTCCCTTTAAATTTTAATTTTCTAAACTTTTTACTATCCCATTTTTTTCCCTTTTTTAATGGCCTATATAACAAAAGGGCCAACCCGAAAAACCTTAAAAAACAAACAAAAAAAAACTTACGTTTGCCAACCTTCCCCCCCTTGGGCGGGGATACCAGACGTTTTGGGACTCATGGGTAAATGTGGACCCGCCGAACAACTCACGAACCACCCCAAACTCAAATCCACTTTGAAAATGGTCCCGAAATAACCCTTTTCAAAAATGTGGCCACTCTTTTTAATTAGCGGGGTTTGGGCAAACCCGCAAATTTAATTCCCTATGGGGACCCCAAATCCCATATGACCCTTAAAAAATTTTTGGGGGTGACTTTTATCGCACCTTACCTATCTTCTTCGGGGGGCCCCCCCCGGGAAGTTAAGAAAAATATTTTCGGGGAACGGGCATCCCCGGGGGGCCTACCAACGCCAGAGAACGTCCGCCCGGCACTATCTTTTCCCAAAGGGGATTATTGGGGCTCCAGGGGTGGGAAAACAAAACGGGGAAAGGTGGTTTAAAAAACTTCGCAAGCAGGGCACATATGGGGGAACGCTAGCAGAAACCCCTAAAATGGAGCCAAAAGGGCACGATCCACCCCCTGTTTCCCAAACCTTTTAGGGGAAACTGGCTGATAAAAAAAGGAAAAGGGGTTACCCTCTAACGCATAACACTCCCCCGTTTCGAGCCAAAAATCTGATCTATCTCTTGCCAATTTTTTTTAAAGGGGCCCCAACCTTTTCAGTTCATCTGTCCAAAATTCTTACCCCTTTCAAAACGTTATTTTTGTCTTCCTCTTATTCTTTTTCCTTTTTAATTTTCCCAGTCAAGGCGAGGTTTTTCCCAAAACCCAGGGTGGGGAAAATGTGTCCAAAAAATTCCCTTTTGGCGTTTGATGATTTTTTTTATCAGTGATTTTTTTTTTTTGCCATTTCTAAAAATTTCCCTTCATTTTTTTTCCCTTTCCCATTCCATGACCCCCTTCATAATTTTTTTTAAAACCTTTTTTCCCACTCCCTCAGTTTTTTTAAACCCTTGGTTTTGTTTAGGTCCACCCCTCTCACCCCAAAATTGAAAGCACAGACATTTCATAGAATCCGGACTTTGATTTTTGTTTTCATGCTAATATTCCGTTTTTCAAAATTTGGGATGCGCTGGTTGAATGCATTCTTGGTTTTCCTATTCTTTTCTTTTTTTTACAATCTGATTTTCCTTTGGGGTGTTACTTTAAACCCTAAATTTTTGAAACATTCAACTTGTTGTTTGTTTGCCCCTGTTGTTTTTACCAGGTGGTGGGTTATTATTTTTAGTATTTTCTTCATTTTTTTTAGTATTTTCTTTCCCCAGCCCCAATTTTTTTATACTTGACTACAACACCCGGGAAATTTTCTTGTAGTTCTTTTTCAGTTTTCTCCCAGTAGAATTTTTATCATTTGCCCCCCTCAGATTTTTTAATTCTTTCCCCCAATACCCCCCCCTTCTTATGTTGATTTCTTAATATCTTTTTCATATAGAGGTTGTAAATCTGGAGACAAAACCCCCCTCCCTAATTTCCTCTTTAATAGGTGTAAAATGCTTAGTTCTTTTAAACACGCATTGTGCTTCTTGTTCCAGAAAAAAATTTCCCAAAAATTTTTTTTAAAATTTTACCATCAATGTCAAGGATGTAGAATTTTAAATTAGTTTTTCGTGTTGTTTTTAAAAAAAAGGGTTTTTGAATAGTCGATGAAACAATAAATCTTTTTTTACTTCAATACATCTT
>NW_027627939.1:0-4749 GCF_034508935.2 Berghia stephanieae | reverse complement strand
CTGTTATAAATTAACTTGGATTATGTCCCTTGAGAAAGGTTTTTTTTAAAAAACTTTTTTTGGGCGGCACCCTCTTTTGGGTTTTCCACTACTTTTTTTTAAACGATCCCCCAAAACGAAAAGCCCGGCCCGCTTTGTGCACCGTAAAAAACCCGCGGGGTAGCATCGTCACAACAAAATGTTCGACAAGTTGTTTTTGCCGTCTCGGTTCTTGCCCCCACCCGGGTACATGGTTGGACGGTAGAAGACCCCGTTTTAAAGGGCCCAATTCCCCTTAGGCAGTCCCGCCCCAAGCCGATTGCGCAAACCAAAGGTGTCCCCTTTTTTTGGGTATCAAAAGCCTGGCAACTTCTCCCAAAGCTTAGAGGAGTGTAGCCCCGCCCCAAAGAGGGATTAAATTTGTCCCAAACCCCACCCCTTTCCCGAAATGTGCACCCTCTGTCCGTAGTCAGGGATTCTGGTACAAGGGTTGGGGAAAACTTTTTCCCCGGTTCGAAACCCGGGGCGCCTTTCCCTTTTGCGCTTTAGGGGGGTTTCCCCCAAATTCCCCTCTTCTTTGATTTTTTTTAAATTTGGGTAAAGTATTTTTGGAAAATATGTAATAGTGTTTCCCTAAAAAAGTCGGAGGGTTTGAAAAAGGTTTGAACTGAGATATTGCCAAGTTCTTTTAGAAGGTAAAATTTTTGGGGTCAAAAATGAGTTTTTGTCAAAAATTGTTTAAAAATAAAACCCTTATTGTACATCATCGGAAAATATCAAAGTTTAAATTTCACTTCAAAAAAAATTTTTACAGCTAGTAAAGTTAAAAAAGTATAAAATTTTTGGGGGAAAAATTTTGCTGGGATCCCCTTTTCCCCCTTACATCTGACTAAAATTTTCTAAAAAAATCACCCGATTTACTTCTTTTTTTAAAAAGGGGGTTAGGGCGAATATTCTTAAAGAAAATGAAAAAAAAAAGAAAAACCCAAAATTTTTTCACCTTGGGGCTGATTATTTCCCCACGGGTACAATAGTAACAATATTGTGATAGTTGGACCAAACCATCAAAACGGTATTATGTCGTTTTGAAAGTGTGCAAAATTTTAAAAACGACTTAATCCCTTTTTGAGGGGTTTGGAAAAATTTATCACAATATGTTTTACTATCAGGGAAAACCTTGGGTGGGGGGGGGGGGGGGGGGGGGGGGGTGTTTTTGACAGAAAGCCCTGACGGGAAAATCAAAGGTCTTAGATTCCCCCCCCAAGTCGAAGGGGGTTTAAATTTTTTGGGGGAATTCTTATTATCTTGTATTTTCTTTCTTGCTTTTCTTTTTCCAAACGTGCAAACCCACGTTTTAAAATTTAAATATTTGTACCCGTGAGGAAATAATCAGGGAAGGTGAAAAAATTTTGGTTTTCCCATTTCTTTTCTTTTTCCCTTGAAGAATATTCCCCCTAAGATTTCAATCTTAAATTAAATGGGTGATTTTTCATGAAATTATAGTCAGATGAAATAAAAAGGGAAACCCAGCAATTTTTCTCAAATTTCATACTTTTTCCCCAATTTGACTACTTTTTAAAAATTTAATTTTGAAGTGAAATAATTTGATATTTTCCATGAGTACAAAAAGGGGTTGTTTTAAAATAAATTTATAAACCAAAAACTTTTTTTTGACCCAAATTTTGGCCCTTTAATGAATTTTGGGAAAATTTCAGTTCAAACCTTCTAAAACCCTTTTCCAAATTTTTAAATGTCATAACTTTTACATATTTTCACAAAATTTACTTTACAAAATAAAAAAAATAAAAAAGAGAAGGGGGAATGGGGATCCCCCCTCAAAAAGCGCAAATTGGAAAGGGGGCCCCCCCTTTTCGAACCGAAAAAAATTTCCGGCCCCCCTTGTACGCAGAACCCCGGGACTACGGACAGACTGCACATCCCGAGATGGAAGTGGGTTTGGGGCCCAATTCAATCCCTTTTGGGGGGGGGGACTACACCCCTCAAAAGCGGGGGAGAAGTTGCCGGCCCTTTTGATACCAAAAGAGGAGACACGGGGTTGGGCCCCAAAACGGTTTGGGTCGGGACTGCCAAAAAGGCGGGGGCGTTTTCATCGTGGGGTCTTTCCCTGTCCAAACATGTACCCGTGTGGGCAAGAACCTGAGAGGCAGAGCTTTCTTGTCGAACGATTTGTTGTGACGATGCAAACCCAGGGGGTTTGGGGACGGTGCCGAATGGGGGCCCGGGTTTTGGGCTAAATTGGGTTGGTTCTTTATAAAAATAGTAGTGTGAAAACCATAAGAGGCTGTTTAAAAATTTTAGAAGTTTTGAAATAAAACCCTTTACCAAGGGCCCTAATCCAAGGGGAATTTAAAAAAGGCTACGAATTTTTTTGGGTCCCCCCCTTTGATCGGAAGGCCCCTGGGTTCAAAGCCAACCCTGGGGGCAATTTCAGCCCTTGGGAAAGGTCTCTTTACTAAATTTCCCTTCCCGTACTCGGGTTTCCAAAAAATGAGTCCCTGACCGAAAAACCGTATTTATTGTGGGAAAAAAAAATTTAAATTTAGGGCCCTGACAGGTTTCAATCTCGTTTTTAACTTTAACGTGTTTGTTTTTTGGGCAAGGCCCCTTTGAAAAGCGCTTTGAGCACGTTAAGGGGATTGCCCTATATAAAAGCGAAATTATTTTTTTTCGGGTTTTTCCTTTTAAAAATTAAATAGGGGGGAAAAAACCAAAATTTTCTCCCTTTTTTTAATTTCAACTTTACTTTTTTTTTCTTTTTCTTTTGGGGAAAGGGGGGGGAAGGGGGGGGGGGGGGGGGGGGGGGGGGGGGGGGTTTCCCTTTGGCTGTCCATTCACCCAATTTAATTAACCTTTTTCGGGAGGGTAGGGTCACGTGAAAAAAATAAAAAATAATGGGGAAAATCAATTTCCCTTAATTTTAAAAGGGTTTGTTTGTTTTTCATTTTTGTTTTGAAAAAGGACCCGGGGGGGGTTCTTTGCCCTCCCAAAAGGGGCCGGGGATGTATTTAAACGTTCCTAACCCCCCTGTATCTGTTTTCCAATTGTTTTCTGTCTTTGTCTCGGAATGAGATGACCTAGTTTTGTCCTGACCTGGCTGGGGTCCTTGACTGGGAGGGAAATGGTCAAATGTATAGTTATAGTTTTAGGAGATGATATTTTTTTACTTTAAATCATTCTCTCTGTTATTACTGATATTTTTTTTATTAGTGGGGGCTTGTGCGGTTGTCTGGGTGAGACTTTCAGGTGATCTCAAACTGAGCACACCAATTGTGTGCTCTTGGAATCTACATCTGTTCCTCGTTGAATCATTTCCCTTGTCTTACTTTTTCCTCAAGTCCTTTTAAATGTACACCTAGAATGTTTTTACTTTCCAATTTTCTTCCTTTTTACTGGAGTGGATATGACCTAATGAGATGCAAGCGCCGTAACACCTTAAAAAAAAGGCCAAAGGACCCAAGATAATACAGACGTCTACTGTAGATAGAATGAGTTTGGTTTAAGAAACTCACAACATTGCCATCCGGAACTATAACGGACCAACACACAAAACTATGTGTAATGTTGAAATTTATAGTCTGGTATTTTAAGTTTGGTGAGACTTGCTCAAAAACATGAATGGCAAAAAAACAATAAAAAAAAAAGAGCCGAGTGACGTCAAATTCTGTTTATCTTTACAGTGCAGCACGCAAAGTCAATAATAGCTGCTAAATTCTGCTTATGGGATAACGATATGGCGACAGTGGGGCTCGAACCCGGGACTTCTTGGTTTCACTGCATTGCCTTTTTCGAAAAAAAATAAATCTATCCCGTATTTAAATCATGGGTTTTTTATTTTTGTCTACTTTTTCCTCTTAGTTTCCTATTGTAGTTATGATAGTATAAGGAGGTCTGAGGTTCGATCCCCGATTAAACAGTTTTGATGTTATGGGACGTTTTTTACAATGTCCTGTATCCCTCTTCTTTGTCAAACACTGTTTCATAAACACATTTTCTGATTGTTATTCACACCAATGCCTTCTACCTAACGTGTCATTACGATTGCTATATTGTGTTCTCACGACAGTTTACGCGGCTATGTGGTCTTGTGGTATGACACTCGCTTTCGGACCGGAAGGTCATGGGTTCGAGGCCTCGCTCGGTCATAGTTGAGTCCTTCTTTGTCAAACCATGTTTCATAAACACTTTTCTGATTTTTATCACTCACCAATGTTTTCTACCTAACGTGTCACCACGATTTCTATTATTTTGTTCTAATGACAGTTTACGTCTATGTTGTCAATAGCCACTAAACGTGCTCAACACGCTTTACAAAGGGTCCATGACCTACAGCAACCCATAACATGTAGACCGCGACATGACGCCTGTTAGGCGATTATTACAATTTTCTTTTCATGACTTTCTCTCTCTTCTTTGTCTGACACTGTTTCATAAACACCTTTCAGATCTTTATTTCACAGCAATGCCTTTACCTAACGTGCTCACTTTTATTGCTAAGTCTTTTCTACATGTTACGTGTTGCTGTTGGTCATGGACCCTTTGAAAAAAGATTTGAGCACGTTTTAGTGGATATTGCTCTATATAAAAGCGCAAGTTTCTTTTTTAGTATTGTGTTCTCACGAAAGTTTACGTAGCTTGTGGTCATGTGGAATGACACTCGCTTTCAGATCGGAACGTCCTGGGTTCGAGCCTCGCTCGGCGCATAAGTGATTCCTTGCAAAAGGCTCATTACTACATTTTTTCTCTTGATGG